>NC_138770.1:132667798-132690298 GCF_965119305.1 Pelophylax lessonae
CTCTTGAAGTTTGCTAGTCATTATTTAGAATGTTTAGATACAGGAATACATACATATATATACAATTACGTGAGAGAGAGAGAAATATATATTTAGGGAAACAATTGAAACACACCTTTTGGGATTTGAGAAGTGAGATTGTGACGATTGAACAGATATGTAAGCCAACAATCTGACTCATCACTCATGAACATCCCTAAATTTGGCGTGGCAATTATATCAGGCGTTCTTATGTGCATTTTGGCTGGCGTTTTCACAGGCGTTTTGACATGCATTTTTTGGGCAGGCATTGTTATATGAAATCACCTACAAAAGCCCCAAAAACAGACCACAAACACGTACATGTGAACGTAGCCCGTTTGGGGGCGTTTGAGGGGGATTTGTCCAGCTCAAGGATCAGCTCCCAAAACAGGCAAAAAATCCAATCCTATTCAGTTCAATGGCCCCTGTTCCCATGTGAGCATTTTGACGGCATGAGGAAAACACCCAACGCTCACTGAGAAATAGCACAATGATTAGGGAGTCTGCCTTCCTGCTGTAGGTTTGTAAGTTCGAATCCGGAAGGTGCCCTCTGTATGGGCAACACTTGGATATCTCCAATCCTCCAAAAGTTGACATCATTAATTTTGTTCATGTTTGAAAAAGGCATGTGTATCAGCAAACTTTTAATCCAAAGACATGAACAAAATACAAAAGATGCCCCATAAAGTCAATATGTAGCAATATTGTGAGCTAAAGCTCTATTTGTTTGTTGGGCATACTTTGCTAATTAGCCAAGTATAAGGGATATATATATATATACCTTCAGTTAAATGTGTAGTAAAATGGTAACACTTGGCCATACCCATATGGAAGAAAAGGTAGTATTTGCAATATATTTCTAAAAACATTCTTTGGAAACACATAAAATATTGTCAAAATTGTGACATTTCCTTGATATGTGTGAAATGCTAATAATCTTTCTTTGAAATATGTTTTACATCTATTTTTTTTCTATCTGACGACCAATTCCCCAATGTAATATTTTGTGGGTTTTTTCAGAGAATGTGGAGGTTCTATATAAACACTGTAGATTTGACTGCTATGATTTCGGAGTTAGCAGGAAAGGTGTATGGAATGTGATGGTGTTTACTAAAGGATCCCTTGTTGGAAGTGTGCATGTTTTTCCAATTCCGCCGGTTTTTGCCATTTTCTATGGGCGAGACAGCGGATTTGCAAGCGGTATTCAAAAAAAAATTGACCCAAAATCGCGCTGGCGAAATTTTTTGAGCCAATTTGACGTTGCGCATGCGCACATTCGCGAGTTCGCAGCTCGCGGCTGGAGGAGCTGTTTAACCTTTCCACACTTTCGCAGATATCTCTCTTTCTAAGTCAGTTTTTGAGATTTTTTAAACGCAAGTCATCTCCAAATTGACTTCCACACCTTCCACAGTGATTTGGGATTTTTGGGGGTACAGGGGAAAATTTGGCTAAACTTTAGTCGAGCTTTTAGCTGGCGTGGTTTTAAGTCGCGCTCTGACCATATTGCATCTTAATGAATCTCACACTAGGCGCTATTTTCCGCCCGCCGTTCTTTGAATGCCAATTTCAGACTTAAATAATCGCCGCTTCGCAAAATCACGCCGAAACGCCAATTCGCCGTACTATGAATCAGGCCCATAGTGTCGAACATATAATGTTAAAATGCAGAGCAGTGTATCAAATACATACAGATATTGTCTTGTAGGCAAATACAATATGATATACAAAGACCAGTGATTCAAAAAGCACCGGATATCAACCCAACATGTTTAGCGGTCTCAATGATCCGCTTCTTCAGGGGTATTTTTGTTAAGTAATAAGTAGATTTGCTTTGAAGTTCCTGTATAACAGAGAATATGCATTAAGAATAATACAATGAACATTACTGCACAGGAGAATCATTAACAGGCACATGCACCTCAGATGTCTCATGTCTCCATCACCCCACACATGCAAAGGTGGCCACCCAGTGAACGCCTCACCCACGGATGTGGAGGGAGTTAAACATGCAGCGTGCGATAAGTATAGGGTATTTATGTATAAATCCTTAGGAGGTATGTACCAGTGAGATACATGTATGCAAGAAATAATTGCTTGCTGCTTAGAATGCCTGTATGGCTGTAGCCAATCAGCATGACACTTGTCGTATCTCTTTCTGTGGAACATAAAAATTTATAGTGAGGAGTTATATTAGGAAAAGGGCAACCCCTGTACGGGGAATATATGACTAGGCACAATAATGGAACTGAACTTACCAGGCCTCTATATGCATGTGTTGTACCATGACTGTACTAGGAAGGCACCATGACTGTGTCCTCCTAGGGGTACCAGAAACATGCATTGGAAGCTTAAATGTTGGAAAGATAGAGGGTATTGGTCTCCTGTAGGGGGAGCTCTCCTCTAAAGTAAACGACACTGGAGCATCTAAGTGAAGGAGAAAGGCATAGAACATATATCTATTAGGAAAAGGTCTCAGAATGGCATGTAGAGATCTGTCCTAAAGGTGAGGCTCCGCAGTACTTACCGTATATGTGTCTGATGGCGTGAGCCCCGGCATCTGCAAGGTCAACGCCATCTCGCCGCTTTTTAAGCATCCCCTCAACCCGGCGCGCAGGCGCACATCCGGGCGGAAGTGACGCATGTACGTCGGGCCAGGTCCCTAACGGCGCACTCCTGGGAGCGGAGCATGCGCCGTGCTGCGTAGTAGTCAGCCGCAATCACAGCTGTACGCAGCCACATGACCGGATGTGGGCGGGAACCTGTCCCGATATCTCGGTCAGTCCAGGGATCACACATCCCTTGGGAGTGCCGGGTGATGCCACCCCCCGCAGTTCAAGTGATGGATGACAGGAGACTGTGAATGTGCATTGACTCTCCCTGCATATAAACAAAAGGAACTTCGAAATGGCTCCATGCATATACATTATTAGACATTATACATAAGTAAACAATAACATCAATTAAAAAACACCCGTATACATACATAGTAATGACTATAATAATGGTATATTGTACAACCACATAGATACAGCTGTTCATATGGGGCTGTCAATAACCATTAGTAAATATTGTAGTATATCCTGTGTGTACATACCACACCAATTAATAACATATTAGCATAGACTTGTTCGCTGGTATCGAATAACAAACATTTTTTAGCGATCCTAGGGACAAAAAGAAAGGAAACAAAGTGAATATTTGGGAAAACATTTGAATTTGGTCATGGGAAAAAAATCCTTACTCCAACCTTGTGGAGGTGCGGGAAACTCTCCTGGCATCCCGCAGCTCCAACAATCTGTGCTGATTCAGTGCGACAATCGGCCATGATGGACCCATCTGTGAGCACCCGGACAGTCATCATGTAAAGGACATGTCACATGGCAGTGCCAGTAGGCACAAATAATAAGGTTCTTGATCATGAATTATTCCAGAAAAGGTTTATAGGTTACCATTTCATTGATACCTGGGGGTTTGGTAGCATCTAGAGCTTCAATCCAGTATGATTCCTTTTGGAGAATACGCTTGTCCCAATTCCCACCCCGGGGATCTTGGGGAATGACCTCCAGAACAAATAATGAGTCGAAGGTCTCATCGACAAGGACATATACAACTTCCTTAATGTAAAACATCCCAAAACATCTACCTTTTATACGTTACCTAAGGTGCATAAGGACATCTCTCTCCCGCCAGGCAGACCCATCATATCGGGCAATGAATCTCTAACAGAGAACGCCAGTAAATTAGTTGATTCCTTTCTGATTTCCCATGTACTAGGCTTACCCTCGTACATACGGGACATGACCGACCTCCTCAAACACCTAGAGGAGATTCAGGTCCCTCCAGATGCCCTGCTCGTTGCCATCGATATCGAGGCACTGTACTCGAGTATCCCGCACGAGCAGGGCATTTGGATGGCTGAATCGTTCCTAAAAGAACAAGACCACACCACTTGGCCCCTCATGAACTTTGTCCTAAAACTACTAAGGTTTATTTTGACTAGAAACTATTTCACGTTTCTGGAGCAGATTTATTTGCAAACACAGGGGGTTGCGATGGGCACTTGCTGCGCACCGTCCTACGCCAACCTATATCTTGGCGGCTGGGAGCGTCTGGTGTTTTCTAGCGACAACATGGAGCAATGGTTGTCACATGTTTTAATTTGGTATAGATTTATCGATGATCTATTGATCATCTGGACAGGCAGCAGAGATGATCTACAGGAATTTTTGTTGGCATTGGACGAAAACGATCTAAATTTGAAATTTACACATACAATTAGTCATCAACAAATATCGTTCCTGGATCTTAACATCTCTCTGCTGCCTGATGGCCGGATTGACACAGACCTCTACCGTAAACCCAGCGCTGGGAACACCATTCTGTGCGTGGCAAGTGCCCATCCCACCCCCCTAATAAAAAGTATTCCGTATGCCCAATACCTTAGACTCCGCAGAAATTGTGCCACTGATACCAATTTTCATATTCAGGCTAACCAGCTGAAAGAGCGGTTGCTCGCTAGGGGATATTCTAGGAGCCTTCTTAGGAAGGCATTTAATCGGGCTAAGGCCCAACCTAGATCCGAACTTCTATATAAAACCACCCCCAAAGATGACCAACAGAACGTGAGATTCATCACGAGGTTTTCAGCTCATGAAGGAACACTCTGTGATGTCTTACATAAACATTGGCCAATCCTCACACAGGACTACACGTTGAACAAATACTTGAGATCCAAACCAGATCTGGTCTTTAGAAGGGCGACATCTCTTAGGGATAGCCTTGTCAAAAGCCACTATACCACCCAAGCCCCTCACCATAGTACCAAAAAAGGCACATACCCTTGTGGATCCTGCAACAAATGCCCTTGGATCCGCACGGGCAAAGGTATTCGCTTACCTAATGGCCAATGGTGGAAATCGAAACAATACGCTGACTGTAACACACAGGGACTAGTCTACTTAATGACCTGCCAATGTGGCTCATATTATGTTGGCAAAACAATACGCAAATTAGGACAGAGGATTGGGGACCACGTATATTACTCAGAGGGAGGTACATACCAGACAAGTGTTACCCGACATATAAGTTTATACCATAAGTTTGACAACTCTGTTGTCTCATTTTTTGTTCTGGAGGTCATTCCCCAAGATCCCCGGGGTGGGAATTGGGACAAGCGTATTCTCCAAAAGGAATCATACTGGATTGAAGCTCTAGATGCTACCAAACCCCCAGCTATCAATGAAATGGTAACCTATAAACCTTTTCTGGGATAATTCATGATCAAGAACCTTATTATTTGTGCCTACTGGCACTGCCATGTGACATGTCCTTTACATGATGACTGTCCGGGTGCTCACAGATGGGTCCATCATGGCCGATTGTCGCACCGATTCAGCACAGATTGTTGGAGCTGCGGGATGCCAGGAGAGTTTCCCGCACCTCCACAAGTTTGGAGTAAGGATTTTTTTCCCATGACCAAATTCAAATGTTTTCCCAAATATTCACTTTGTTTCCTTTCTTTTTGTCCCTAGGATCGCTAAAAAATGTTTGTTATTCGATACCAGCGAACAAGTCTATGCTAATATGTTATCAATTCGTGTGGTATGTACACACAGGATATACTACAATATTTACTAATGGTTATTGACAGCCCCATATGAACAGCTGTATCTATGTGGTTGTACAATATACCATTATTATAGTCATTACTATGTATGTATACGGGTGTTTTTTAATTGATGTTATCGTTTACTTATGTATAATGTCTAATAATGTATATGCATGGAGCCATTTCGAAGTTCCTTTTGTTTATATGCAGGGAGAGTCAATGCACATTCACAGTCTCCTGTCATCCATCACTTGAACTGCGGGGGGTGGCATCACCCGGCACTCCCAACGGATGTGTGGTCCCTGGACTGACCGAGATATCGGGACAAGTTCCCGCCCACATCCGGACATGTGGCTGCGTACAGCTGTGATTGCGGCTGACTACTACGCAGCACGGCACATGCTCCACTCCCAGGAGTGCGCCGTTAGGGACCTGGCCCGACGTACATGCGTCACTTCCGCCCGGATGTGCGCCTGCGCGCCGGGTTGAGGGGATGCTTAAAAAGCGGCGAGATGGCCTTGCAGATGCCGGGGCTCACGCCATCAGACACATATACGGTAAGTACCGCGGAGCCTCACCTTTAGGACAGATCTCTACATGCCATTCTGAGACCTTTTTCTAATAAATATATTCTATGCCTTTCTCCTTCACTTAGACGCTCCAGTGTCGTTTACTTTAGAGGAGAGCTCCCCCTACAGGAGACCAATACCCTCTATCTTTCCAACATTTAAGCTTCCAATGCATGTTTCTGGTACCCCTAGGAGGACACAGTCATGGTGCCTTCCTAGTGCAGTCATGGTACAACACATGCATATAGAGGCCTGGTAAGTTCAGTTCCATTATTGTGCCTAGTCCTATATTCCCCGTACAGGGGTTGCCCTTTTCCTAATATAACTCCTCACTATAAATTTTTATGTTCCACAGAAAGAGATACGACAAGTGTCATGCTGATTGGCTACAGCCATACAGGCATTCTAAGCAGCAAGCAATTATTTCTTGCATACATGTATCTCACTGGTACATACCTCCTAAGGATTTATACATAAATACCCTTTACTTATCGCACGCTGCATGTTTAACTCCCTCCACATCCGTGGGTGAGGCGTTCACTGGGTGGCCACCTTTGCATGTGTGGGGTGATGGAGACATGAGACATCTGAGGTGCATGTGCCTGTTAATGATTCTCCTGTGCAGTAATGTTCATTGTATTATTCTTAATGCATATTCTCTGTTATACAGGAACTTCAAGGCAAATCTACTTATTACTTAACAAAAATACCCCTGAAGAAGCGGATCATTGAGACCGCGAGACATGTTGGGTTGATATCCGGTGCTTTTTGAATCACCGGTCTTTGTATGTCATATTGTATTTGCCTACAAGACAATATCTGTATGTATTTGATACACTGCTCTGCATTTTAACATTATATGTTCGACACTATGGGCCGGATTTAAAGAAACTGCAGCTTCAAACATCTATGACGTGTTTCAGTTTCGCCGCGTTCAAATCAATTAACTGGCGCTGCGGCGAATTGGCGAGTAAAACAGCAATAATGAATTCCGCCGTCAGCGGGATTCACTTACGATCGCGGCTTCGCCAATTCGCAAACTTATGTCTTCCTGCTTATAGCAGTTTCACATAGCGATGTGGGCTAGTGGATTAGTGCACACATCACATGTCTGTAATTCATCTCCCTCTGCTGTAGGTTCGAGGCTTACCATCTCCACCTACTTTTTTTATTTTCTTTTTTTGTTTATATTGCTAAAATGGAACGGATTACATCATATATATTGCTAAATAATGTTACACTCAGAAGCGCTTGCAAGCTTACACCATTTTAAGTGTTTTTTTGATCTTGTCTGTGTGTCGAATCGATCTTATGAAGGAAAGTACCAAAGGCAAGTGACCAAACCCCTACCCTACTTCAGGGCAAGATGAAACCTCACAATTTTACCATGGTCTTCTTCCCACATTCCATACAATGTTTAGTTCTTTAGCTATATGTGCTTTTTAGCCTTAACACACTCCATTTTTTCCACCATACAGCTTTATTCTGCACAATAGCTAAGTGCTTTGCAACTTCACTGCAGTTCACAACGTCATGGGTTCAAATCACATCACTACACTTGGGATCTCTTTTCACTCTCATTTTTTTAAACAGTTTTTTTAAACTATCTTGAATTTGGGGGGGGAGGGGGGTGTCCTACCCAAATTTCAAGCACATCAATGGAAACAACACAATTTTGATTTTATGAGTGTGGTCCTAGTTTTATCGAGATGCAATTCTTTACATATTTACCATGGTTCTTACAATTTCTTGACCAATAAACATAGGTGTCTGATATTGGACTCTCTCCATATTTCAACAACACAGGCCCTCATAGTCCAACACTACATTTGCCTCACACCTCAACACAACACTGTCACATCCCTACTCTACATTACAACCCCTCACATCACCAGTACAAGCAGCATGCAAAGTGCAAAACTCCGGCCTTGGCAGCTTAATGGGCCATACACTAACAATTTGTCTAGACTTTTTCCTGTAGACTTAACCAAACCATATAATAGAAGCTCAAACCTCAACACTTTCAATTTGGATGCAATCAGGCAGGCCCTTGCACTACATAGAAAATGTCAATCGGAAGGATAAAGTCTTCTCTAAATCTTACAGTGTGGATGGCCCTTTTGTCTGTAGGCACCCACACAAAACAAAAAAACACATGTTCAATTCTAATGTATTTATTTATTTGAGAATGACAGCAGAAGGAGGGATGCAGCAAAAGAATATTGTCACTCTCCAGTCCGTGTGCCTTTACAGCGCCAGACCACGATCTTTGCTCCATGGCTACGGGATTCTGATGTCTTCCACAACTTCCGGCAGAGTTCAGAATCCATTCTGCACCTCTACCAGCTCATAGGGGACAGGCATGGCAAGGTTGCTGGGCAGCTTCCAAGCCACTTTCGAAGTTCCAGGGTGTTCATGTTGGTCATTGGCCATGTGCCTTACCAAATATCCACTGACCACAAAAGAAAATGAGTGGAGTCCATCAAGGTGGGTTTCTACCACCTACACCCGCAAGCAGTACCACTCCTGGAAAAATAAAACAAAGGATAAGACATTTCATTATGAAAATCACATCTTAATGCCTGTTTGCTTCATTCTGAACTTCATTTAATTTCGACATCACGAGTGAAATAACACATTTTATGCCAACTTACACAAACCAGAAATCATTAATGTAAACATTTGAATACACACCTGTGACGCCAGACAGCCCATCACCACAGGCTTCCCATGGTACGTGCCATGATTCCAAGATGTTGATGTTCTGGAAAATTACAACACCATAAGATACCAAGCAGCCGTTCATGTTATCAATAACTACACAGGTGGCATAGACACAAATAAACACCTGCCAGCTCTTCTCAGCCCTTTACACTATTCACAATACCAACATGTTTATGGTTAGAGGTGCATGTTTTTGCTCAAGTAACACAATTTTACCAATGTTGACTACACTTTATCTACAATGGCAAGTGTCATTGGCAGATGATAATCACCCTCTGTCTCCCTGTGAGTGGCACCTCTGCTAACTAGCTAATTAATACACATGCCCTATCTTGACCGGTTACAGTACTTACATGTAAAGTGGCTAGCAACCAGGGTATTCCGGGTGGCCATACCGGCAGCGGTGCTCCGCCGCCTGGGGGCCGCCGGCTGACGGACCTCTGGCTCCCTCTCCTCCGTCAGCTCCCAAGAATCATCCCGGGCAACGCACATGTTGTGCAACACGCAGCACGCCAGGATGATCTTGGAAGCCTTTGTAGGAGAGTACAGGAGTTCACCCCCAGGCCGGGCCAAGCAGAGAAACCGGGACTTGAGAAGACCTATGGTCAACTCAATGATACTCCGGCTTCTCCGCAAGGCCCTGTTGTAATTCCTCTCTGCTGGGCCCTGGGGGTACCTGATTGGAGCCATCAGCCACGTCAGCTGCGGGTAACCAGCATCCCCTGAAAAATAAGAAAAATATACATTAGTTATTCATATCATGTGACTTTAGATGACTCCTCAAAATGGGAGACAATTAGGCATTTTACTAAACAACCTGCTCGTCTGTTTGCAAAAAATCATATGAAACATCTCAACTCTGTCTAACTGCCTAAATCACTAATACAAATGGGAAAAAGGACACACAAAGTGGTGGGTTTCTCTTGCAAGTTACAACTTGGCCCCTATTCTGTTCCTATTACATTAGCCTAGGTCTTACTTCTGGAATATATCTGCAACTAGAGTGAGGAAACCAATATTGACTCACTTATGCAAAGTACTTTGGGGATATGGCAATACCATTGGAATCATTTGTAGGTTTTCTTTGGGTGGCTAGAGGACACCATTTACACATTGGTTAACCACCTTCATTGGACTCAAAGACAACTTTGCAAATCTTTCTTTTGTGAGCTGCTAAGCTGCTGATCTGGTTGTGTGTGAACAGCCTGACAACTAATAACACATCCATTTTAGGTAGGCTTTGCTTAAATCAGGGTGTACACCGATGTAGCTTATTCCTATGTCTATGTAATCTTACAGTTTATGTTGTTAAGACAAAATACTTTACCAATAAGCCACCCTTCGGGCATTTGTCCACTTTCAAACACCTCGTACAGAGTACTTGTTCTTAACATACTGGAATCATGGCACGACCCTGGGTGACCAGTGTTGACACTCATGATGCGCTGTTTGGCGTCACACACTAATTGGACGTTCACAGAGTGGTACTGCTTGCGGTTCCGGTATTCACTTTCGTGGCTCCTTGGGGGCCTAATGGCTATGTGGGTGCCATCGATTGCCCCTAGGATTTGCGGCATGTGTGCCCGCCGGTAGAAACCCAACTTGACTTCATTCCACTCATTTTCATTCTGTGGCCAGTGGATAAAATTGGGCACTATATCCACTATGGCATTAATGACCAACATGAACACCCTTGAAACTGTGGGCTGGCTAATGCCCATGATACTTCCCGAAGTGGCTTGGAAGCTGCCACGCCCTAAAATATACAAAGTGGCCAGCAATCTGGCCATGCCGGGCACCGCATGGCCGCGCTGTGTGTCCGGGTCAATTTTCTCTGCTATGAGCTGGTAGAGGTGTAGAATAGTTCCTCGCTCGAGCCGGAACTTCCTCCTGACATCAGAATCCCGCAGCTTGTCCAAATAGATCCTTGGAGCAAAAATGCGTGGCTGGCGAGGTAAGGGCACACGGACTGGAGGTGCTGCTGCTGAAGGTGCTGCTGCTGCTGCTGCTGCAGCTTCCCCACCTTCTGCTGCCTCCTGTGCCAGGGCCTCCTCAAACAAGGCACCAATAAATGGCAGCATTGCACCATCTAATGCGTCTGGGATATCGTCCTCCATTTTGAACGCGCAAATTCGCGAATGCGCAGATATATATAGAAACGGCCGCTAATTATCACACCTGTGAGCCAGCTATAAAAGGAGCACATGGCCAATATGGCTGCTGGATGTTATAGATCGATGTTTCTTATGTGCTAGCAAGACCCTGTGACCCACAACCTACATTATCTGGAGGTAAGACAATTGTATCTCTCTCTCCCAAAAAAAAGGAAGGAGACAATTTGTACTTATCTTGGGTGTGCTTAAGTTGTCTATGGTGAATCCCCTCCAACCCACAATAGCTTGGGAACCCCTCAAGTGTCTTTTAATCATTGGCAGTTGGCCCCATGTGCATGTGGTTTGGACATGTGTTTTCTCATGTTTGTTAAAGGTGTGCAGTCTAGATTTGGCATCTAAACCTGCCCCCTTACCTTCCCAGCTTCCAAAGACACCATTTTTGCTTTCCTGATAACTGTAATTTATTATGTGCACGTATGTAGGTCATGCGATTTCTCATGTATGTTTAATGTTTGCAGCCTCCTTTTGCCTATAAAGGATTACACCACCACCACCACCACCACCACTGTGTTTGTGACATTAGGTAAGTGTTTGGAGGGCCTCGTGTGATTTGTACCCCTATGCGTTTTCTTATGTGTTTTTTTTTTACATTTCTTTGCAGCCTCTTCTGCTCTTTAACACCACCACCACCACCACCACCACCACTGTGTTTGTGCCATTAGGTAAGTGTTTGGAGGGCCTCGTGTGATTTGTACCCCTATGAGTTTTCTTATGTGTATTTTTTGTACATTTCTTTGCAGCCTCTTCTGCTCTTTGCCACCACCACTGTGTTTGTGCCATTAGGTAAGTGTTTGGAGGGCCTCGTGTGATTTGTACCCCTATGAGTTTTCTTATGTGTTTTTTTTTTACATTTCTTTGCAGCCTCTTCTGCTCTTTGCCACCACCACCACCACCACCACCACCACCACTGTGTTTGTGCCATTAGGTAAGTGTTTGGAGGGCCTCGTGTGATTTGTACCCCTATGAGTTTTCTTATGTGTTTTTTTTTTACATTTCTTTGCAGCCTCTTCTGCTCTTTGCCACCACCACCACCACCACCACCACTACTGTGTTTGTGCCATTAGGTAAGTGTTTGGAGGGCCTCGTGTGATTTGTACCCCTATGAGTTTTCTTATGTGTTTTTTTTTTACATTTCTTTGCAGCCTCTTCTGCTCTTTGCCACCACCACCACCACCACCACCACCACCACCACCACCACTGTGTTTGTGACATTAGGTAAGTGTTTGGAGGGCCTCGTGTGATTTGTACCCCTATGCGTTTTCTTATGTGTTTTTTTTTTACATTTCTTTGCAGCCTCTTCTGCTCTTTGCCACCACCACCACCACTGTGTTTGTGCCATTAGGTAAGTGTTTGGAGGGCCTCGTGTGATTTGTACCCCTATGCGTTTTCTTATGTGTTTTTTTTTTACATTTCTTTGCAGCCTCTTCTGCTCTTTGCCACCACCACCACCACCACCACCACTGTGTTTGTGCCATTAGGTAAGTGTTTGGAGGGCCTCGTGTGATTTGTACCCCTATGAGTTTTCTTATGTGTTTTTTTTTTACATTTCTTTGCAGCCTCTTCTGCTCTTTGCCACCACCACCACCACCACCACCACCACCACCACCACCACCACTGTGTTTGTGCCATTAGGTAAGTGTTTGGAGGGCCTCGTGTGATTTGTACCCCTATGCGTTTTCTTATGTGTTTTTTTTTTACATTTCTTTGCAGCCTCTTCTGCTCTTTGCCACCACCACCACCACCACCACCACTGTGTTTGTGCCATTAGGTAAGTGTTTGGAGGGCCTCGTGTGATTTGTACCCCTATGAGTTTTCTTATGTGTTTTTTTTTTTACATTTCTTTGCAGCCTCTTCTGCTCTTTGCCACCACCACCACCACCACCACCACTGTGTTTGTGCCATTAGGTAAGTGTTTGGAGGGCCTCGTGTGATTTGTACCCCTATGCGTTTTCTTATGTGTTTTTTTTTTACATTTCTTTGCAGCCTCTTCTGCTCTTTGCCACCACCACCACCACCACCACCACTGTGTTTGTGCCATTAGGTAAGTGTTTGGAGGGCCTCGTGTGATTTGTACCCCTATGCGTTTTCTTATGTGTTTTTTTTGTACATTTCTTTGCAACCTCTTCTGCTTTTTTTGCCACCACCACCACCACCACCGTGTTTGTGCCATTAGGTAAGTGTTTGGAGGGCCTCGTGTGATTTGTACCCATATGCGTTTTCTTATGTGTTTTTTTTTTTTCCTTTTCTTTGCAGCCTCTTCTGCTCTTTGCCCACTACTACCACCACCACCACGACCAAGTCTGTTTGTGCCATTAGGTAAGTGTGTTCTGTAACTGTTCACTAATTATACTGTATATGAAGAGCAATCTGCAAATCCTGTTTTTTCTGTTTTCTCTTTTGTCATTTCAGATTTAGGAGTTTGGGGCTCTTTGCTGCTGCTGGACAGCCAGATTCTCTGCCCACCTCGTGCTCCCATGGCCCCACCCACTGGAAGGATGAGAAGGGCCAGGGGGGCCAGGGGGGCCAGGGGGGCCAGGGGGGCCAGGGGGGGCAGGGGGGGCAGGGTGGGCAGATCGTCTGGCTCTGGTGTGAGGGAGGCTCCAGCTGTATCCATGAGGGAGTCCACCATCCCGGAGGAGGAAGCCGGGGGAGGTGTTAACACACCAAGTGGACAAGCTGGCTCTTCTGACAGTAGTCCTGGAGCGGGTCCGTCCACCAGAGTCAGCTTGTCCACATTAACCCGGCTTCCCCGTTTCACCCACAATCAGTGCTGTGCCCTGGTCCACGCCTATATGGCCAGATATCAGGCGATACATGGGACCAGGGCCGCGTCTTACTCAGTAACAGAGAAGAACAGATTGTGGGATGAAATCCGGGATGCTGTAAATGCACTGGGTGAAGCACCTCGCCACCGTGACAGTGTGCGGAAGAAGGTCAACGACATCTGTGGGTCCGTTCGGAAGAAGCTAATTGCATGGGCTGCGGAGGGTCTTTATGACCGTCAAGGTCGGCTGGATGAACGTGCACGAAGTTCTCTCTGGGATTATCAATTACCTTTCTTGAACATCATAGGACCCGATACCATCTTTCCCAGAGAGGACTTAGATTCGGATGCTTTGCACCGAGGTAGGATATTATCTTGGATGTCAATTGTGTGAGTTGTTTGGAAAAGATTAACTACTATCCTATGTGTGACATTAAGAGAATGTGATACTTGCCCTTCCAATTGTCCTTTTTTTGTTTTCCCCAACCTGCAATTTGTTCATCTGTAGCACGGATCTCAGCCCCTCCACAGCCCATGCAGCTTGGCGAACCAGACGGACTCACAGGTGTTGACATCAGTGCTGACCCTCCTCCTGGTAGGTCCAATATCATACTGTGCCAAACAATGTAGATGTTTTTTTTTGGCCAAGATAGCTCATATTGCTATGTCCTTTACAGAAGATCCGCAGCAGGGAACACACCCAGTGCAGCTAGGCCTGGAGGAAGGTGTTGGTATGTCTAGTCAAATAATGTTTTTTTGAATCTTATTAACCCCATTAACACACATGTTTTTTCTTAGGAAAGAGTGTTGCCTTTTAGATGTTTACCCTGCAAAACACAGTTGACAGCATTAATGGGTGCCGTCATTAGTAGGCAGACCAAGCCTTCTTAACCTTTGGGAGGGTTTAGCAAGTGTCCTATGAGCCCAGGAAAGCACTTTTGAATGTTTGGCCTCAATGCTTCATTCATGAAGCTAGGAGGGCAATCTGGCCATAATCATTACTGACTAAGGTTATGTACTAAACATGTTTTTTTTTTTTTTTTTAAAAGAACATCAGGCCCCTCTTGACGTTGCAGCTGGAGTTGGATCAGGAGCTGGCGACGATTCTGCATCCAGTGCTGTGGTATGTGATATAAGGGAACAAGGTGCACATGTAACATTTCAATGGTAGCATTGATTTTGGACTAGATGTGGCTTACATTGTGTGTGTTAAATTAGTGCTATGACATTCTGACGATGCACCAGCACAACAAGAGTTCTATCTTGAACATCAGGGAATTATGTTATAATTTGGTGTGCCACTAATGTTCCAAAAACATCCAGGATCTTTAAAGTCCGGCCCGTCTTTGATTTTCCAGGTCCAAATTCATGGGTATCGTTTGGTTGGGTTGTCCTCTAGCCGATTGATGGCAAGATTTTAGACAACATACGTAGATGTATAAAGTCATTGGTGTAGTAACAGATTTACCAAAAGCATAAACAACCTACCACACCAGGGTTAATTGGGAACACCTTCATGTTGAATCTTTTTTGCCTTTGTCATATTAGTCCTACCAATATAATATGTACCCATTATCAGAAGTGTTGCTAGCTTGGATAATCTTACAATGAACAAGTACTCATTAGAAGCACATCAAACTTTTCAACGTTCTGCTTGGGGTGTTAAGTTGTCAAACTAATCTGAAATATTTAGTCATGATGTTTGATAATGATTTGGTCTATTTCTTCTGCTTTCAGGTAGCCTTAGATGCAGAGGGATTGTCACCTACCCAACTTCGTCCATCTATGCTGGATGTAGCCGAGAGGCTGCTTGATGAGTATCAGGTCCAAAATGAGTTAAGGAGGCGTACTCAGCAATCTACTGAGGCAGTACGTCTGCTCGGGCTCATACAGGAATCTGTAGCAACAATGGTACAGGTTCACCAGGATATGTTACAGGTTCAACAGGATATGCGTAACAGCTTGGTAAGTTTAGCAGACCAGCATCAACGGGATCGGCAAAGTGTTGACACTCAGGTGCTGGCCACACGCCAATGCCTGTTTGGATCTGAAGATGCCCCATTGGCAGAGCCCTCCCAAACATCTCACTCACCTGCCACTGCAGGTTGTGGTAGTGGGAGGGTAATGCCAGTGTTGGCCACTTGTCAGGCAGCTGGGGATGGGACAATTCCTCCTGTAGCCACTCCTAGCACTTCACACTCCGTTCGGACTCCCACACCCCTCAATGAGCAATCCTCCTGCACAACCTCAATGCGCACTGGTTCCACAGTACCCCTTCCACCTGACTACATTCCCTCCACACCTTTATCACTTCACTCCTCCCCAGGCCGTTCTTCTTTTTTGTCACCAATGCGACATGTCGTTTGCCCCCGCACCGTGGACCACAACAACCAATCAACCACCACTCCCCACACATCTTCACAACCCTTGCACCACCAGCAGCATCAAATAGCCTTGGAGCAGCAACGATCCCATCTCATGGTAATGGCACACGTTACCCAAATTCTTAGGCTGAGCACAGAGCAGATGGGACTATTGGCACAAGATCTTCAGTCTGGGACATTTCCAGGGTTCAACACCCTGCATCAGCAGCAGCCTCAGACACAAGATCTGATTCTAATGGGCCACTTTACCAGAACTCTAAGGCTAACCCCAGAGCAGATGGGACTATTGGCCCACCATTTGATGGCAGGAACCTTTCCATTGCTCACCACACTGCTTCAGTCACCACCACCACCACCAACTTAATTTCTTTTTTTTTTTTTTTTTTGGTTTTGTTAATGATTGTTACATTGGCCAATTTGTGGGGCCATTTTTTTTTTAAATTTGAGGGTGGCACAATATGATTTCTTATAGTGCTTTTTTTGGGGATGAAATAAAATTTTATGCAAAATGATTAGTTTGTGTTTGCTCTTTGGTTTTTTAGGAGTGTTGGTGGCCAAGTAATGGCCCTGGTTAATGTAGGCATTTATACACACGTGCTTCTCGATCTCCAAACATATGATTTCATGTAAATTTAGATAACTCAATGTTCACATAACGACCCAAGAAAAGGTCTCCCTTCAAATGTAGCTTCAAAACAAGTCTCAAGGCTAACATAAACCAAAGCCAACATACTAACAATTACAGACCACACCACTCAAGTAAACAAATACAACACAAAAGACATTCGATGTGTACACCAAAAAGAAAACTTGGGTAATAAAATAAATGTTTTAATAACACATGTGGGTGTCTACCAACTGTAGCGTACAAAAAATATATTACAATATATAATAGAATGAACTAAATTGCCAATGTAACATTTGTGTTGCAAAGAGCAACATACTTAAATTTAATTTAGATAAACATTTTAAAAATTTTTTATGTTTTGACATCATTTTTTGGAAGGTTTTCACAAAAACAATTCATTTTTGTAAACATTTGTGGTTTTTTCCGTTGCCATAAAAACAACAAGGCTTATTTGTAAACATTTTTGGTTTTGTCGGTTGCCATAAAAACAACAAGGCTTTTTTGTAAACATTTTTGGTTTTGTCGGTTGCCATAAAAACAACAAGGCTTTTTTGTAAACATTTTTTTTTTGGTTGCCAAAAACAAGGCTTTTTTTTTTTTTTTTTGGTTTTTTTGGTTCCCAAAAAAAGGGTTTTTTATAAATTTTTATATTTTTTTTGGTTGCCAAAAACAAGGCTTTTTTTGTTTTTTTTTTTTTTTTGGGTCCCCAAAAAAAGGGTTTTTTATAAATTTTTATATTTTTTTTGGTTGCCAAAAACAAGGCTTTTTTTGTTTTTTTTTTTTTTTTGGGTCCCCAAAAAAAGGGTTTTTTATAAATTTTTATATTTTTTTTGGTTGCCAAAAACAAGGCTTTTTTTGTTTTTTTTTTTTTTTTGGGTCCCCAAAAAAAGGGTTTTTTATAAATTTTTATATTTTTTTTGGTTGCCAAAAACAAGGCTTTTTTTTTTTTTTTTTTTTTTTGGGTCCCAAAAAAAGGGTTTTTTTTAAAACTGTTTTTGATTTTTTTGTTAGATTTTTGTTTATAATGGGCAACAATTACAAATGTGACATTTCTTTGTGTTGCAACGTGCAACATAAGTAAACAAACCACAAAAAAAAAATACTAGGATCTTTTTAAAGGTGTGACATTCCTAACGAATGGCTCCTTAGGGTCTGGATCCACGCCACAAAGGTGTTCCAAATATAGAATTCGGTCTCCGCACCACCTCATATAATCCAGGAGGACCTCGTAGGTGAGGTGGGTGTGCCCTGGGTAGAAAAAAACATGACAATTAGTTTTAGGCAAAATGATCCAAACAAGGATTGTAATTAATGTGCCTCAACAAATATGCTTAGGAGTCTATTGGTTGGCTTTTATCAACACTCTGAAGCAAATATGCTAAATTGCTGTTGTAAACCTTAAACTCAAACTTTCACAGCAAATTGTTCAAAAGGTTACATAAGATGGCTTGGAATGTTAGTAGCAGTTCCACCAAAGCTAAGTAAAATGCTTTTCTGCATGTAAACACAAGCAATCATTTTGAAGAATGTAAGGTGTTTTGGGTTCAATTGGTCAACACGATACATGTGCACACATTTATCTCTATCACCATTGGAATCTGTGGAGCGTTCTCTCTCACTCTTACTGTCTATAGATTGAACCTGACACATAGTAGAGACTCACCCTTAGGAATTTTGAGGGCCAGTTCTGGACGGAGCAGATGTGTCTGCTCCCCTGATCTCCTTTCCGCCATCCCAGCTGTGTTAAGAGAGAAGAAAAAGTTTATCAACAAATGGACTCACGCTAACTGTAGGTTACGCAGTCATGAAAACGCTCTAACACCCACTCATTACCCCTCCACATTTCCCTGAAAGTTTTATTTAGACATTGATATGGTGGTGATGCAGATTTGTACAGTGCAAGCGTCATTCTTCTGGGTGAAGCTTGTAGCGTTAAGGATACGTACTCCCTGCTTTTGTGCTGATTGTGTTTTTCTGATGTTTTTGGTGCCTCAGCCCTGCCTGTTCTAAGTGTTGGAAACATATCATTTTGGGAGGGCTGCGGAAAACTAATCAGGTTAGACTTACACTCTCTAGGTTTTTGGGGACAAGAGAAATAACAATCCTCCTTTTTACATGGCCCCTGTACACACCTCTAGGCACCTCCCTCCTGTTGTTTGACCCCACAGCAGGCAGCTTGCTATGGAGGCACATGAGATGAAGCCAAGCACCCTGTGCCTGTTCAGGCACTAGGCTGTGAGCCAGCCTTGCCCCCCTCCCTTCCAATGGTCTCAATGATTAGGAGTGACAGCATCAGGAGGCAATATTGGCATGCTGTCACCTCAGTTAAGGAGGAGGGGGAGTCTGTTCCAGACAAGTATTAGTGCAAAAATTTGGACCGTAAAAAATGGTCCCAGTAAGTCTTAGGGGGAATATGCACACCTATCACTTGGAATACTAATGCATAGAATGCATTCACATAAAGAACCCGCTGCCTTTAGAACAACTTGAAGCCTGAGCGGGGACATACACAGTTAGCATTTCTCCACTTACTAAGTAGACACATTACTGGAAAAGCACACAACTTACCATCATCAGGTTTTTTTGGGGCCCCTGAAGTGGATGGCGTGGCTGGCTCTGGAGAAACTGCACAAAAAGAACACAAATTGTGAACTGGAATGTGGTACATTACCGAGGAAGAGTATTTATGAAAGATTGACAAACACACATTTTCAGTGTTGACTAAATCAGGACATGATTAAATTACAATGTCCCCTAAAAATTTACAAGTACAAAGCACACCATTTCCAATGTAGAGAAACTAACACCAATTTAGAATAGGGTGGCTTGAGATAACTTACAAAAGATAACATGTCCTGTAAAGCTCCCCAAAACCACCTTTCAAACATGAAGGTTAAGCAAGAGTGTTTCATGACCAACCTTCCTGTCACATATAGCAAAACTACACTTGCTTTGACTCCAACTTAGATTATCCTAGATACACATCATCCTAGCACACACAATTCATGTGAGAATCTAATTTTAGGTACTTACAGACTAGTTCAGGGGAGCCTGGAGTGGGGGAGGATGGGGGAGACCCTACATGGGGGGATGGTGTCCCTTCATGGGGGGATGGCGTTGTATCTCCTAGAAACACAAAGACACAAATACAATCCTTGAACAAAAGCTATTTGATAAAGGCACACAGAAAGTAGTCTGGAAACATTGAAGGTAGTAGTTACAGTGGACTGGGTAAGCAGTGGCCCCTCTTCCCCAGTCCTCCACAACAAACATCCTCAATGTCAGCTGCTACAAAACCCCAATGTCAAAATATATATATTACAGCCCTTATATTTACCAGGACACATTGAACACACAAACACATGTAGAATACTTACTTCCCCTTTGAGGAGAGCCCAGGTCCTCATCCGAGTCGGACCAATTGGCCTCTTCTTGGCCAACAGTTTGTTCCTGGCCCGGATCCAGGCGACTCGGCCCTGCCTGAGGCTCCTCTCTTGCTGAAGTTACATCAACCACAAAAGAAAACAAAACAAACAATCATTCCTCCAAGTTCGACCTAATACACAACACACCAGCACATCCACATTACTTACAGGGGGCCTGAGAAGGCTGAGCCGCAACATCCTGATCACTGGTTTCTAAAATAAAAGAAAAACATTATATATTATTTATGGACACAAATAGGCAGTAACCTCTCATCATGCTAGCACCATACTCAATGCCCCTACAATTCAGAACATAGAAGTGCACTTACACCAATGAGATGCATTGACCATGTTTTAAAACAGGAGGGCACCATGCAAATTAAGCGGGCGCCTAAGGCCTCGCACCTACAGGGGCCTTGCGGCCAGTGGCGGAGCACCAACATTTCGAAGGGCGCAGTCAGGGAAATCTCCCAAGTAAAAGATTGCTTTCAATCCTCGGATCAAAAAGTTGCAGCAGTGTGCTGCAGTCCCTTCACTGCGTCTGCCAGGTGTCTGTTGTCCGCTGACACTTACTCCTCCTTCTCTGCCTGGGGATTGGCCGTCTGATCATGTTATCCTAAGATGTGGAGGAATCGGTAGGTGTGTACCTGCACCAGTAGGAAGTGACTGGCCGGTCAACTCACTCTGCTATCATCAGTTGTTGCTCTGGGAGGAGAGCTCCGCCCTGGACCCGGAACATACAGGTAACCAGGCCCAGACTTGATATTTTGCAGGCTGGTCATAGATTTGTTGTGTCCACTATGCAAAGTGGTTGAGTAGCCCCAGGGAAGTTGGAAGAGTCTGAAAATGGTTGGTGGAGGAGGAGGAGAAGAAGGCCCTGGGTGGCTGGGGGACAAGGAGAGGGCCCCTGGGGGTTTTCTAGAGGAGGAAAGATCCACAATGACGCCAGAGTCAATTGCCAAGGAAGAGAGTGGAGCTGAGCAAGTCCTGCCTATCTGACATGAAAGCCAAACATGGTGTAGATGGAGCCCTTTGCCCTACACAATGACAGCACCAGAGGTGGAAGGTGAGTGGTAGCGGGTCTTTGACATTATAGAGCATATGGACTCTGTCCATTATTGGTAGTTTTGTTTGGAGTTGTCCTTTAGATGTTTAACTGTGTTGTTTTTGACCCGAGCTGTGAGGGACTGAGGTATGACAGCCCACTATGCTGAGACTTATAGTGCCCTAGAATGTTGAGGACTGAGGAATCCTTAGTCCCTAACAGAGGGCACTACAAGTCTTAGCATAGCAGGCAGTATTTCCTCATTCCCCTACAGAGAGGATTACAAGTCCAAGCAGGTAGCCTTCTGCAGTGGGACTTGTTGTGCCCTTGACTGTGGTGGACTGAGGAAGGGAAGTGTAAGAGGGTCTCTGTAAGCTCAGATGTATGGGGGAGCTTTGGGGAACACAGAGTTCCCTTTTACACCAGAGTCCCCAGCTTCCCCCCTCAAATAATGGTTCCCAAACTCTCCTTATATCAGAGTCTTCACACTTCCCTCTTACAGTGTAGTAAGTCTGGAGACTCCGATGTAAAGGGGGCTCTGTAAAATGTGATTAGAGATTAGAAATTTCTAACATTTTTATTTTCTACTTACGATCCACAATTTTCAGCTGCTCAAATGGCTCGCTGCCTCTGACTGCATATTGGAGTGTGGCCGTCCTCCTCCTCCCCTTCTTCACCAAAAGCACAAGAGGGTGCCGTCCGTCCGCTTTGGCTAGAAGCAGAAGAAAAAAAAAAACATAAAAAATACGAATGTACATAGTAGTATTAAAGGTTGTGAAGAGACACTTGATGGAGGTAGGAAAGGTAGGAGCGAGAGGGAGGGGGGGGGGGGGGGTGTTGGTATTAGTGTTGTTGCATAGCTAAACACATGTCCACCTACCCAAAAAATTGTAACCTATCTGGTCACATGTAATGTATATTTTTACTTACCGGAGATTTGCTCCACAGCCTTTAGCAGGAGCCTGGGTGAGCGCCTTTTGGCATCACTCCAGGCCCGCTGCAGATCCACCATATCAGCCTGGAACTGAAATCTCCGCTGCAGCCTCATCCGGAGACGACACATCATCTTGTGCTTTTGGTGAAGATGCGTATAAACTTTATCATACCCCCAGAGGAGGAGGAGCTGTGGAAAGAGCAGTGTATGTTTGAGTCCAAGTA
>NC_138770.1:132695298-132782798 GCF_965119305.1 Pelophylax lessonae
TTGTGAGCTAAAGCTCTATTTGTTTGTTGGGCATACTTTGCTAATTAGCCAAGTATAAGGGATATATATATATATACCTTCAGTTAAATGTGTAGTAAAATGGTAACACTTGGCCATACCCATATGGAAGAAAAGGTAGTATTTGCAATATATTTCTAAAAACATTCTTTGGAAACACATAAAATATTGTCAAAATTGTGACATTTCCTTGATATGTGTGAAATGCTAATAATCTTTCTTTGAAATATGTTTTACATCTATTTTTTTTCTATCTGACGACCAATTCCCCAATGTAATATTTTGTGGGTTTTTTCAGAGAATGTGGAGGTTCTATATAAACACTGTAGATTTGACTGCTATGATTTCGGAGTTAGCAGGAAAGGTGTATGGAATGTGATGGTGTTTACTAAAGGATCCCTTGTTGGAAGTGTGCATGTTTTTCCAATTCCGCCGGTTTTTGCCATTTTCTATGGGCGAGACAGCGGATTTGCAAGCGGTATTCAAAAAAAAATTGACCCAAAATCGCGCTGGCGAAATTTTTTGAGCCAATTTGACGTTGCGCATGCGCACATTCGCGAGTTCGCAGCTCGCGGCTGGAGGAGCTGTTTAACCTTTCCACACTTTCGCAGATATCTCTCTTTCTAAGTCAGTTTTTGAGATTTTTTAAACGCAAGTCATCTCCAAATTGACTTCCACACCTTCCACAGTGATTTGGGATTTTTGGGGGTACAGGGGAAAATTTGGCTAAACTTTAGTCGAGCTTTTAGCTGGCGTGGTTTTAAGTCGCGCTCTGACCATATTGCATCTTAATGAATCTCACACTAGGCGCTATTTTCCGCCCGCCGTTCTTTGAATGCCAATTTCAGACTTAAATAATCGCCGCTTCGCAAAATCACGCCGAAACGCCAATTCGCCGTACTATGAATCAGGCCCTATGTCTCTTTTGTTTTTAAGATAATAATAAAACTTGTATTTTTATACATGTTGTTTATCTATAATTAGTTACAGTACTGTTTAAAATCCCACCAGCCCTCCACGATTCTCTTTCTCCCCCCCCCCCTTTTTTCTTCTCCTTTTTCTTTTTCCTTTCTTTCTTGCTTCTCATACGTCCTTGTCTCTCCCCATCCCCTCCTTCCCCCACTCCTTATCTCTTCCCAATCCTTTCCCCCCCCCCTTCCGTCCCCTCTTTTCTTTCCCTTCCTCTCTTCACCTTCCCTTTCCCAGTCCCCATTCTTTTCCCTCTCCTTTCCTTTCTTTCTTTATTTTGGAATACAGTCCTAGTGTTGGACCCCCACACCCGGGCCCCACACAGCCTGTTTTTCTCTTCAACCCTGTAAAATCGGTACACTTGAACATAAACCTGAGTAAAGAAGAAGTGCTAGCGCTACAGAGGGAATTTGCATTTTCTTGGGGAGGAAAAGAACTAAAATACCTTGGGATAAAATTAACACCGTAGCTTGGAAATTTATACCAGGCAAACTACATACCATTGTTAAATAAGTTAAAAACAGAAATTAAAAAAATCTCAACAAGACCACACTCATGGATGGGACGCATAAATACTGTATGTTAAAGATGGCAATACTCCCAAAAATCCTGTACAAGTTTCAGATGTTACCAACTGTCCTACCCCAAATATTTTTTAAAATAATAAAGTCAATGTTCCTAAAGTTCATATGGGAAAACAGGAAGCCAAGAGTAGAGTTCTTGGTGCTAAGCAAGGGTAAAGCCCAGGGGGGTTTATCTATTCTGCACCAGATATCAAAAGATATTACAATGCTAAAGTTTTAACAGGAATGATAGAATGGACAAATACAGATAGAGACAAAAGTTGGGTGAAGATAGAAAACACACTAAGGGGAACACAATTAAATTGGAATATATGGATACCTCAAAAATATAGAACGTTGTATGAAAATACACATGAAATGACAAGAAATGTTTTTAAAGTATAGTATATATATATATATATATATATATATATATATATATAGGATAGAATTTACGGGCAAGCAAAATAAGAATATAATTTGCCACTGATCTTACTAGCAGAAACAACATTTTTTTTTTTGTGTGGGGCACATTATGGGACATGGATTAAAAATACACAGCTAAAAGATACAGTATAATAAGAAAAGGGAAAATGTGTTCATATGGGATAAGTACATATATAAAACTGAGTATTCAAGTAGTAGGGAAGAGGGTCAGGCAGAAAGATTTGCCAGCGTATGAGATAAATGGGCACAATTTAAAAAAAATCAAGAAATATGTGGATATAAAGATAGACTAGATAAGGAAGAAGCAAGTAGGGAGTCGGGAGAGGAGGAGGAGGTAGAAGAGTGGGTGGCGCAATTAGGGTGCATGAGTGTGTTTTTTTTTTTTTGTGTATTGTTTTTCTGTGTGATAATCTTTTATATGGAAAATTAAATAAAATTTAAATATAAAAAAAAAAAAGAAAACGAGGGGTAAAAGGAGCGTAACAGTGAAGGTGTGCGATACCACCACATCACCAGCTTACAACCCAAATCTTGATCATAGTTACTGAACTATGACCTATGTGAGAGTTTAAGAATTCTTGATCTGGCTCCAGGTGACAGGATAAAGTTTATATCACTTTCTCAGTGATCTAAAAATTGTAATGGGGATCTATCAGTAGAATTTTATAAGACATACAGTATTTAGATAAGGCATGTCATAACAGTCCCTCAGCCTGACAAACTTTTTCAAACTTTGTCAGGGGGTGCTGAAAACGAGAAGCAGGGGGCAGAGTTTTAAGAAAGTGAGACAACTGGAGGGTCTTAAAAAGGGTCCAATGACAGCAGGTCTAGATGTAGTAACATAGAGTCAGCTGTCAGCCAGTTAGCTTTTGAGATGTAGAAGGGTATTTGTTATCGAGATGCAAAAGCTGAAAAGGCATAATCAGTCATGCCCAGTTCAAGCTGTGGATTTCGATAGATGAAAAATAAAGGTGCGGTGACACATTTACTAACATGCCACATTGGTGAAATAATCGGGTGGTTATGGTTATGAAGTTCCGTTCCTGAAGGCATGGACCCCCACAGTAAAAGGTTCAGAGGTGTTGGCTATACTGCATTTTCCATACCCACACATTGCTTAATATGGAGGTGTCTACGCTAGTGAAAAATACATTTATTTATGTGTTTCGAACTTATTAAAAATGTTGAATGTGTTAAAGTGGAACTAAACGCCCATGAATTATTTTTACCTATAGGTAAGCCTATAGTAAGGCTTACTTATAGATACAGTAAATATTTCCTAAATGTGCACCGCATTGTGAAACTGCTGGTGACATCACTGGCAAATGTGCTCTGAAGGAACAGCATAGCCGTGCCGTTACTTCAGAGCCCTGTGCGATAAACAGTGGCTCCCCCGCACATTTAGGTAAGAATGGAAGCCCTGTCAGCGGTGATAGCGTGCCACTGGAGGGCTTCATTTTAAGGTAATTTTTACATGATGTGCTAGTATGCGATGCATACTAGCACATTATTACTTTGCCTTGCAGGTTTAAAAAAAAAAACAGATGGTTTACTACCACTTTAAGCTGGCCTTACATTAGTAGAATGTTGTTTGAAATTTTTTTTTTTTTTTTTTAATGTTCGTTCAATTTTCTAATCATTAATGTAGTAAAATCAACATTTGTTTTTAACCATAGAGACGGGAAAATTAAAATGAGCAGGATGGAAATGTTTTCTTGAACAAATGAATTTCTAACAATGTGTGTGGTTTTAGAAAATAAAAAACATGTCAAGCCAGGTGTGCACTATTCGCTTCACTTTCCATATCACTTACAGACCGGGTTCCAAGAATGGCAAGCTTGATGCGTTATCTCGCATGTAACCAGAGGATGAGGAACGTCACCAAGCAGACACAATCCTGCCAGCCCAAAGCTTTTTACTACTACTACAAGCAGATCTGATTACTCAGCTCAAGCAGGCATCCATAAAGGATATTTTACCACCAGGCGTTTGTCTCCAGGAACAGAAGGGACTATTCCTACATAATCAAAAGGTGTTTGTACCCCCAAGTCTATGTTCCAAAATCCTTAGCCTATGTCATGATCATCCCTTAGCAGGGCATTTTGGGGCATCTAAGACAATGTAACTTGTGCAACGCTACTTTTGGTGGCGTGGTCTAAGATCTGACTGTCGAGATTATGTTGGAACCTGTGGATGTGGAGCATCCAAAGTAAAAGCGACAGAACCAAATCCAAATGTTGGGGTCTGCTAAGGCCCTTACCCATCCCAAGAGGCCTTGGGAAATGATCAGTATGGACTTCATCGTCGAGCTCCCTCCATCTGAAGGATTCACTACCGTCTTTGTGGTTGTCGACAGATTGACTAAGAGGACCCATTTCATCCCTATGTTGGGGACCCCCTCAGCAACAGAATCTGCTCGAACTTTCATCAAAGAAGTGGTCAGGCTCCACGGGGTACCAAGCAGCATCACCTCAGATCGAGGAGTACAATTTATCTCTGCAGAATATTGAAAATTTAAACCTGTTTCTCCTCCCCCTATCATCCACAAATAAATGGCCAAACAAAGCGGACAAACCAGACTCTGGAGCAATATCTCCGGTGTTTTTCATCTTTTGCTCAAGATGACTGGGCTTCACTTTTACCCCTGACAGGATTTGCGTATAATGATGCGGTTCACTCGGCCACTGAACATTTTTTGCAAATTATGGGTACTTTCCAGTCTTTTACCTGACGTTATGCCTGATTCCTCAGTTCCCGCTGTCCAGGAGAGAGCATGTTGCAAGATACTATTTCCAAAGCACAGCAAGACAATAAAAAAACATTTTGACAGGAAAAGGAGAGGAGACCTAATCCTCAAACTAGGAGACAAGGTTAAGCTATCCACAACTAACCTAAAACTGTCATGCCTATCCAAGAAACTGGGGCCTAGATATATTGGTCCATTTTCTGTTAAAAGACAAATCAATCCAGCAGCTTACAAACTTTCACTCCCAAATACATACAAGATCCACCCTTTCTTTCATGTATCCTGGCTAAAGCCCGCAAGGCTAGAGCCATTCCCCAGATCCACCACCACCTGCAATAGTCGATGGCATTGAGGAATATGAAGTTATGAAAGAAGGAATACTATCCAGTACTTGATTAAATGGAAAGACTATGGTCCAGAAGAAAATTAATGGGAACTAGAAACCAATCTTCATGTCAAAAGACTGATACAGGCATTTTGTACAGGCCCATCTGGAAAAATTGTTACAAATGGGCATCCGGAGGTTGCCCATTGGGGGACAATGTAAGAGAAGTACAGTTGGAACCAAACAGGCATTGGCGTGCATGCTTGATCATGTGCACGCACTGGCGCCAAATGGCCTATTTAAGTTGAGCAATGACAGAAACACGTTGCTTGAGTGGTCTTTCAGCTTGCTGAAAACCCCTGCGAGGGAAACCCTGTTATTTTGTGCTTGATGAACTTTCTTTTAATAAAAATTGGTGAGGAAAGCCCTTAAAAAGAAGAAAAGCGAGCAGCAACGTCCTTTTAAAAGCTCTACATTTGATGTGAGTCCTTACAGTACTCTCTCGACTTTCAGCCTCCAAAAGATGGCTTTTCTCCCTTCTGGGACTTCAGTCTCAATTTCACCCCTCAAAAAAAACACAGACTCATTTATTTCACCCTAAAATGTTTCATATGTACTTTAATTCAGGAAATTAACTTCAAATTGCTCTCTAGATGGTACAGGAAACTAACTGTGCTGCATAAACAATTTCCTGACTCACCAGATTTATGTTGGAGGTGGCGGCAAAACAGGGGCTGGATTCTCTATTTGTTCTGGTCCTTCCCCTACTTAGTATCTTCTGGACAGAGGTTAGCTGAATCTGCAAAACATTCACAGGCTTCCCCTTGCCAGATTGTCCAGCCCTTTTCGTACTACACCACTCTCAAAAGATATACAAGAGGTTCGTGCCCTGTCATCTCCTGAATGCAGCCAAAGCCTCTATATCGCTAAAGTGGTAGGACTCCTAGCCCCCTCTATCCCCATGCGGCTACGCAAAGTGGAAGATATAAAGATATATAAAAAAAAGAAATGTTGGGGTTGCCTTTACTGACCTACTTTTGAAATTCTTTGATCTCAAAGAGCATAACATTTTGTGTAGGGTAGATCAAAAACAGCAGCCTGCATGTAAATCTCATGTTAGGTTTCCTTTAAAATCAGAGAGCCAGCAACACAGGAGATGGCATTTTATCCTGCTTCAGACCTACTTAGCTGTGATACGCTGATTATGTGGGTTGGCCACACACAGGAGGTCAAATTCAGAGTTATTCAAAAACCAATCAGAGGGAGACATGCAGAAACCATAAAAATACATTTTTATAAGGGCTGACATCTTCTAAAATTATAACAGGCAAATATTATGTAGTCATTTTGGATACAAATGTCTCTTAGCGGTGTTCTTTAACAGTAAATCATTGATTGCATAACCTCATTCTTGTGTTTGTCACAAACCACAAAGGTTAGAGAGACAGTTAATGTTCTTTTATTTCAGTGGATGATGAACATGTACTATCAAGCAACGAGTATCATTATACGGTGTATATCTGCCAGTAATTCTACTAGGCTCTTGTGTTAGAAATGTTACTAAAAAGAAGCAATTTGCAGTCACGAAGAATTACTGTCACTGCTACCTGTGCTACCTAGAAAAAAAGGAAAATCAAATACTCTGCTGTTCATTTATTGTAAAATAACTCTATTGCTTTGGCATATTGAGGTTAGCTGAAATTATTTCCACAACAGTAGAGAAAAAGAAAGGTAAGGGTATTGCAAAGGAGAACTCCCATGAGGATACACAAATCATCAGTAATTATATAAATAATATAAACTACACATATTGTTAGCATGAGCTCGAGAGATACTTTTTTTTTTTAGAAAATGTTTCCCCTTTACAATGAGAGTTATTTAGTTCTCTCTTGAACAAAAAATAAATAACATTAACCACTTGCCCTCCGGAAAGGTTTACCCCCCTTCATAACCAGGCCATTTTTTGCTATACGGCACTGCTTTGCTTTAACTGACAATTGCATGGTCGTGCGACGCTGTACCCAAATAAAATTGATGTCCTTTTTTCCCACAAATAGAGCTTTCTTTTGGTGGTATTTGATCACCTCTGAGTGAAAGAGGTGAAAAAATAGCCGACAATTTAAAATAAAAAAAACCAAAACAATAAATCGTACTTTTTGCAATAAAACACATCCAATAAAAAAATGGGGGAAAAAAAAATCGAATTTCTTCATCAATTTTGGCTAATATGTATTCTGCTACATGTTTTTGGTAAATAAAATCCCAATAAGCGTATATATTGTTTGTTTTGCACAAAGTTGTAGTGTCTACAAACTATGGGATAGATTTATGTAATTTTAGTTTTTTTTTACTAGTAATGGCAGCGATCAGCAACTTATAGTAGGACTGTGACCTTGCGGCAGACAAATCGTACACTGTGTGACACTTTTTGGGAACTATTGACACCAATATAGTGATGAGTGATAAACATATGCACTGTCACTGTACTAATGACACTGGCAGGGAAGGGGTTAACATCAGGGGCAGTCAAAGAGGTAATGTGTTCCTAGAGAGTGCTCACTAACTGTGTTAGGGGTGCTTCTACTATGGGAAGGCAGAGATCCATCTTCCTGCTTAGCAGAAACACAGAATCACTGCCTTCCCTTCTCACAGAACAGCGATTTTCCTTGTTTTCATAGGCAGACCACTGTTCTGCCTCTCTCGGTAAATGATCGGCGGGTCCCGGGGGACATTGCGTCCTATGGACCCGCTGATTGACTCCCGCTGATTGGCTCCCGCTGTGTCCAATTATAGCTGGAGCAGGTCGCCAGCAGCACACATGCGTGCAACAGACCCGGAAGTGCAAGATCACTTACAGGTACGCTAGGCGACTGGTAAAGTGCATCTCTAGTCAAAACGTTTTTGTTTTGGGTGGTGTGGAGAAGAGTTAGACCCTCTGTCTATTTTTTGTGCTATCTGTGTCCCTACTGGGGAGATATGCTACACTGCATTTTCTGATGACTATTGCCACCAAAACAGAAAGTGAGGGGAAAGCCAAAAACCACAATAAAATGTGCAACAATAAATTTTATTTATTGGTATTGTGCTAAAAGACAGCCAATGCATTTTGGGTGTCAAAGGAACTCCCCCTTCATCAGGGCTACAACAAAACATAATGTAATGTAAAATGTATAATTGTGACTGATAACATCATCAGCCTAACAATCATAAAGCATCATGGATAGCATATGTAGCACCCTCCTAGTTAGGTGCTAGGTTCAAAGCATTATGTGCTCCATCTGTCTATCAGTAGGGATGATCGAACTTTTGAAAAGTTTGGTTCGAACAGAACACCCGAACTTCCCGAAAGTTTGGGTCTGGATTCTAGAACCCCATTGAAATCAATGGGACCCGAACTTCGGTAATAAAAAAACACCATTTTGAAGCCCTAAAACCCAATAAATGCCCCTAAAAAGTGCCTAGGGTTCTGGGTCATGCCCAGGGACTATTAATCACACAAAAAAAAGTTTCAGCTCTGTAGCATGTCCAGAACCAGAAAAAAAAGATTGTTTGTATTAGAATTGCAGTAGAGCAGGGATATGGCTCCGCTATTTTCACACCTGGCCGTTTTTGTTGCAGGCGTTTATTGGGCTTTTTTGTGGATGTCTTTGGAAGCAGGCATGACATCTGAACTTCTGTGTAGGGGTACATATACACACACACATATATGTATATATGCACATACACACATATAGCTATGAAAGTATCAGAACCCTTTGCCAGCGCTAATGAAATTATTTGCAGGGATGTGGCTCCGCTCCTATCACACCTATATGTGTGTGTGTGTATATATGCATACATGTGTGTGTGTGTGTGTATATACCCCTATACAGAAGTTCAGATGTTATGCCTGCCTCCAAAGACGCCCAAAAAATGCCCAAAAAAACACCTGCAACAACAACGCCCAGGTGTGTTGTTGCAGGCGTTTTTTGGGCGTCTTTGGAAGCAGGCATAACATCTGAACTTCTTTATAGGGGTATATATACACACACACACACATATATGTATATATACACATACACACATATAGGTGTGATAGGAGCAGAGCCCTATGCCTGCAAATAATTTCATTAGCGCAGGCATAGGGTTCTGCTACTTTCACACCTATATGTGTGTATGTGTATATATACATATATGTGTGTGTGTATATATACCCCTATACAGAAGTTCAGATGTTATGCCTGCCTCCAAAGACTATTGCAATTCTAATACAAACGATCTTTTTTCTATGGCGGTCACCCTGACATGGAAGAGTTTGGTCACCCTGCCATAGCAGTCAGAGTCAGTTCACCCTTCACTACACTACGGTCACCCTGACACTTAACACTTTCCCTACAGAAACTAGATTATTGAATCTAATGTAGCGGGGTTAAACATGCCTAAAGACACTGTTTGATATGTGGGAAGGAACTAGGCTCCCTCTAGTGGTAGCTGCATGGAATTTCCTGGGCTGTGACTTCATTTTCACAAGATGAAGAAACTACATCTCCCAGGCTGCTTTGCAAGATCCAGGAACTAGGCTCCCTCTAGTGGTAGCTGCATGGAATTTCCCGGGCTGTGACTTCCTTTTCACAAGATGAAGAAACTACATCTCCCAGGCTGCTTTGCAAGATCCAGGGTGCACGGCTGCACCGCACGGCACTATGGGGGAGGTTATTTAAAGGAAGAGAGAAGCGCGCGAAGGGGGGGGCCTTTCTGCGCTGGACTCTGAGGAACCAGCGAGCGAGAGTGAAGGACTGACACTGGATATTGGGCCAGAGCCTTTTAGCCTGGAGGGACGACGTGGAACCGTCCCATCTCAAGCACGAGGCACATTCCTGGAGGTCATACTGCTGTTTGCCGAGACCGGAAGTCATCCGCCAGAAGGACCCCGCGCGGCTGGCATATAGCCAAAGGACTGAGACCGCAGTGGAAGCGCGCAAAGGAGAAACTTCTGTTGGTGAGAGGGCACATGCCCAATAACTGACTTTATCTGCTGAAGAGACAGTTTTATCTACAGATAGCGGTAGCGCAGCAGGAGGTGATAAAACCCCGGGGTTTATCACCATACTCTCTCAGGAGACTCATAGACAAACAATAAGGTCTGTAAAGGAGTCGCCAGAGGCTTATCTCTCTCGCAGAAGTTATTGCTCAGTTACGCAGACACCCTGCGGTGACAACTAACAGCTCGTTGTTTTCTCTCTCTTGATCTTTATTCCTAATCTGGATTACAAATGAGCTCTATTCAATAACCTTGCTAGCGAAGATCAACAAGAAAGAAGAGAACTCTGGGGGAGGGACTCAGATAGGCCCACCTACCTGGTACTGTGTCTAGCCTTAATGCAGGAGGAGTGTGGGGGTATTCTTTTACCTTTTTAAAGCTGTTTTAAATAACCTTTTATGGACTTGTATTGTATTGTATTGTATCTCCCCTATTCAATTTGATATATAGTAAACTAAGTTTGGTTAATTACAATCTTGTGCGTTGTTCCATTGTGTCACCCAGAAGGACTACTATTCAAGAAGGTAACAAGGTATTGTTGCATAGTGAAGTATTGTATTCCAACCTGTGTATCTATTTGATAGTCCAGTCCTATTCTGGGTCAGTTGTGCCTGAGGAGGGATCGAGCCAATTTGATTGGGTTGTTAGGCAGGGTGTAGACCCAATAATATAATCAGCAGCTCCTGCGGGGGTGGTGCTACACGTGGGGGCTCGTCCGGGATTTCTACAGTCCTGCAATACAACCCTCTCAGCCCCAGAATCCCCTCCCACGCAGAAATGGATCCTGTCGCTGCTGCTGAGTGGTGCAAGGAAGAGAATGTCATAGTGGAAAATGGCCTGGTGGTTGAAATCAAGGGAGAAGCCTGGACCGAAGAAAAGCTCCTCCCTGTTTTGAGGGCACTATCCACAGACAGGAAATTCTGGGTGATTGACATGAAAACTGACACCACTGTCCCACACACGTATGCACTGTGTGAGTGGAGGAAGGGGGTCCCTGATTATTTCAACGGAAACAGTGTAAAAACTACTGACCAAACAGAACTTTTCCTGATACATCCAGGAGTTCCTATTGCGGGTCCCTCATCCACCACCCCTGGGGTATCCAGCCAAGAAAAAGGTGTCCAAGAAGGGCATCCTGAGTCATCACCTTTGTCGACTTTTAGCTCAGAACTGTGTGCTGTTCTTGGGGAGATTGTGGCAAAATGTAGCAGGGACTCCTCGAGCTATCTGATGACTGGATATAGGAAGCTCCGGACATTCTCTGGGAAACAGCCTGTGCCTTCAGCAGAAGATGGGTTCGAAGAGTGGCTAGATACCGCCACTCAGGCTTTGGAGGAATGGGAGGTACCAGAACAGCACAAGAAGCAGAGGATCACAGAGAGTTTAAGGGGACCTGCATTAGAGGCTGTACGTAATCTAAAGCTTAGCAAGAAGAACTGCACTGCACAGGATTATTTGGACATTCTGCAAGATGTGTTTGGTCGGACGGAGAACGCGGCTGAACTTCTCTACCAGTTGGACCACTGTTATCAAGAAGAGGGGGAGAAGTTGTCCGAATTCATTAAACGTCTGGATAGGATTATCCACCAGATTCTGTTAAAGAAAGGAATAGACCCCCGGAAAATAGATGAGACTCGTGCACGACAGGTTCTGAAAGGGGCTCAACCTTTAGATCCCATTGCAATACTGTTACGAACTCGTCGAGATGGCGGCATTCTAGAATACCCCGATCTGATTCGAATGGTCAGAGAGGAAGAGGTCATGTTGGACAACAAGAAGAAAAGTCGGCAGTTTGACTCAACTGCCCGGGTTGGAGTGATAAGTGTGGAAGAGGGTGACTCTCAAGTTGAACTCCTAAAGACCCAAGTGTCTCAGTTGATAGAAATGGTGTCCATCCTGACTGGTCAGGTATCCACTCTACCCAAGGGGAGTATATCGGAGAGGCCAGATGAACCTGTTAGTCTCAGCACAGATCCAGAGCCACGGCCTGCAAGATTGTTAACTTGTTTCAACTGCGGGGGAGTTGGGCATGTTAGAAGGGTATGTCCCAGCTCAGGAAATGCTGCCGCGAAACCTCGCGAGCCAGCGGGAAACTTCAGAGGACACCGGTGAAGGAGTCAACCGGGTGTCCGCCAGTCTTAAGGGACTCCAGGAGTGGTGCAGGATCAGGGAAACCGAGTCAGGGGGTTAGACCCCAATATAACACCCCCAGTTCTAGACTCCGGGTTACTGAGGGAAGGAGAGTCAATGCACACCGGGTTCAGCGGGGGCCCAGATCAAGGAAGAAAAAGGAGAAGAGGGCCAGGGTACAGAGAACTGAATCAGACAACCAGGCTACATCAAGAGAATTCCCAACTAACTTGGTCGGGCCCTCCCCAGTGGTCTCGGTTCAGGTGGAAGGAATTTACACAAGAGCCCTCCTTGACACAGGGGCCCAGGTGACTCTTTTGTATAGAGACTTCTATGATAAATATCTTACCCATCTACCTTTGCAGAAGTTGGAAGATCTGGAGATATGGGGTATTGGGACCCAAAGTTTTCCCTATGACGGGTATCTGCCAATCAAGTTGACCTTTGATCCATCAGTGGCTGGTGAAGCGGAAACCTTCGACACCTTAGCGGTGGTCTGTCCTCGTCCACCAGGGGCCAACAAAAGCTCTCTCATCGTAGGAACAAACACTGACCTGGTAAGGCGCCTTCTGATACAACTGGTCCAGGGACAAGATGCTCAGGCGCCAAGGATCCATCCCATGCTACGGCAGGCCTACCAACGATTAGTGTTGGAGCAAGAGACCCCCGCAGAAGGAGTTGGACGACTCTGGAAGCTGGATAGAGCAGAAAAGGTCTTACAGCCAGGAGAGGTGGCCTGTTTTAAGGCTTCTGTTAAACTCACATGGCAACAGCCGGGTCCCTTCATTATCTTTGAATCAGGTCAAAAGGAGAGACAGAGAGGGATAGAAGTGATCCCTGAGGTGATCCCTTTGAAGGTGTTACAGGAAAACCGTGGAAGGGTTTTAGTGAGTGTCAGAAACACCTCTATTACACCAGTGAAGGTACCGGCCAGAGTCCTCCTGGGCCAAGTCAACCCGGCTACCCCAGTTGCCCCCATTGATTTCAAAGAAAAGGAACAGGGTGAAGCGGTTATAGAGGAGCTTTGCTCTGGAAACGCTGCCCTCCCGCCGGAATGGGTGAAGAGGGCCAAGGCACAACTTGCTCGATGGAGGGAAATATTCTCTAAGGACGAGTTTGACGTGGGATGTGCCAGGAGCGCCACTCATAAGATCCGCCTGAGTGAGGACAAGCCTTTCAGGGAGAGAGTCCGGCGAGTCCCCTTAGGTGACTTAGAAGATCTACGTCAACAGCTGGCAGAGCTCAAAAAGATCGGGATTATCCGAGAATCCAGGAGCCCGTATGCTTCCCCGATAGTGGTAGTCCGGAAGAAAAATGGATCTTTGAGGCTTTGTATCGACTACCGAACGCTGAACAGAAGAACCATCCCAGACCAGTATACCACTCCTCGAATCGAAGATGCCCTACAGAGTCTGTCAGGGGCGAAGTGGTTCAGTGTGATGGACTTAAAGAGTGGGTATTATCAGATCCCCATGCACCCTGAAGATCGGGAGAAAACAGCCTTCATCACCCCTGTGGGGTTCTTTGAGTTCAATCGCATGCCTCAGGGGTTGTCCGGGGCCCCTGCTACCTTCCAAAGGCTGATGGAGAGGACCGTTGGAGATATGAATTTGATAGAGGTACTGGTATACTTGGATGATGTTATCGTGTTTGGCAGAACTTTGGAAGAACATGAGGAGAGGTTGGAAAAGGTCTTGAAGAGGCTACATGAAGAAGGTCTGAAACTTTCTCCTGAGAAGTGCCAATTCTATCAGTCCTCGGTCCATTACCTGGGCCATATCGTGTCTGAAGAAGGGGTGGCCACTGACCCGGACAAGCTGGATGCTGTTGCTTCCTGGCCGAGACCCACAAATGTGACCGAACTCCGGTCATTCTTGGGCTTTTGCTCCTATTACAGGAGGTTTGTGGAGGGGTTCGCCCAGATTGCCCGACCCCTAAATGAGCTCCTGAAGAATGAAGAAGATGATGTCCCTGAGTTGGTAAAGCCGGCGAAGTCCACCATGGGCCCCCGGAAGGCTAAGGAATCCATCCAGGATCAGTGGACCCCGGAATGCGAAGGGGCCTTTGTCCAGCTGAAGGAAACCCTAACCACTGCCCCTGTGTTGGCCTATGCGGACCCCACAAAACCATATGAACTGCATGTTGATGCCAGCCGAGATGGGCTGGGGGGGGTACTTTATCAGGAGCATGAGGGTCATCTGCGACCTGTTGCCTATGTGAGCAGAAGCCTACTGCCTGCTGAAAGGAATTATCCTACTCACAAACTTGAATTCTTGGCCTTGAAGTGGGCAGTGGTAGACAAATTGAAAGACTACCTGTACGGAGCTGAATTCATTGTCAAGACAGATAATAATCCCCTCACCTATCTGTTGACTACGGCCAAGCTGGATGCAACAGGACATCGATGGTTGGCTGCCCTCTCTAGCTTCAATTTTAGCCTGAAGTATCGGCCAGGAATCGGAAATAGGGATGCAGATGCCCTATCCAGAAGGTTGCATGTTCCACAGGAACCTGCGGAAGAATGGACTCATTTGGCTCCAGAAGGGGTGCGTGCCCTATGTCAGGGAACTGAATTTCGATCCCGAGGAGGGTCAAGAGCAGAAGAGATTGGGGTTTCGGCTATCAGAGTACCCAAATGCTACTGCCAGGTGACCCAAGTTGAAGGGGAGGGTTTGCCCCGGCTGTCCAAAAGGGACTTGCGGAAGGAGCAGTTGGAAGACCCTTTGGGAAAACTTCTCTTGGAAGCCCTGGAGATCCAGAGCCCTGAGTTGCTTCTAACTGACTCCCCTCAGGGGGCCCGTCTGTTGCATAGAGAGTGGACCCGGTTACAGATCAGAGAAGGAGTGGCCTACCGGAGAGGTCCATCTGAAGATCTGGAGGAGAAGTGGCAACTGTTCTTACCAGCTAAATACAGAGAGGGAGTTCTGGCCGCTCTTCATGATAATCATGGCCATCTGGGGCCCGAAAGAACCTTTCAGCTTGTCAGGGACAGGTTCTACTGGCCTTGTATGAGGGCCGAAGTTGAAGGATACTGTCATTCTTGTGTCCGGTGTATACAGAGGAAGACTCTGCCACGTCAAGCAGCCCCAATGGGCCATCTACAAAGTCAGGGACCCATGGAGCTGGTGTGCATTGATTTCCTTTGCTTAGAGCCTGATCTGAGTGGCCAGGGGAATGTCCTTGTGGTAACAGACCATTTTACCAGATATGCTCAAGCATTCCCAACAAGGGATCAGAAGGCCTCAACGGTAGCCAAAGTTCTTGTAGAGAAGTTCTTTGTACATTATGGGTTACCACAACGCCTCCATTCTGATCAGGGAAGGGACTTTGAAAGCAGACTGATCAAGAGACTGTTAGATATGTTAGGCATTCAAAAGACTAGAACCACTCCCTACCATCCACAGGGGGATGCCCAGCCTGAACGATTTAACAGGACTCTTTTGGATATGTTGGGGACTTTGAGCTCAGAGAAGAAACAGCATTGGGGCAAGCACGTAGCTGCCATTGTGCATGCCTACAACAGCACTGTCAGTGATGCTACTGGATATTCCCCTTATCGGCTGATGTTTGGAAGGGATGCTCGGTTGCCAGTGGATTTGGCCTTTGGCATTTCGCCTGATCATACCTCTTCAGCATCGCATAGAGGATATGTGGACCGACTGCGGAAGAGTCTGAAAGCGGCCTATGACAAGGCTCAGGCCACATCTGATCAACGTGGACTGCGGAATAAAAAAAAATTCGACCTAAAAGTTCGGATCCATGACCTGCAACCAGGGGACAGGGTTTTGTTGAGAAACTTGGGTGTCCCGGGAAAACACAAGTTGGCAGACCGCTGGAAGTCCCAACCTTATGTTATCTGCAAGCAACTGCCAAACCTTCCTGTGTACCAAATTCGGCCTGAAGGAAGTGTGGGTCCATTGAAGGCTTGGCATCGGAACCATTTGCTGCCTCTCTCTGAAGCGGTTCGTATGCCCCCTGTGGAAGACTTGTCAGAGGCCCCTTCGACTTCTCGCCGGTCCAGACCAGTTACCAGATCTCAGACGATGCTCCCAGATGAGGGAGAGGGAAGTTCTCCATCTGAAGATTTGGAAGATGAAGAGGAGGTACCCGACTGGTTGTGGTCATCTCAGTTGCCAGAACCCACACCTGCCTCCCTGTCTTCGTCTGACTTGGCTGATAGAGGAGCCCTTCGGGCAGAAGCCCCTGAATTCATACCCTTTCATATGCTTCCAGAAGAAGCAGCTGAGGATGAAGATCCTGAGGAGGAGGTTGCACCCTTCTCTGAAGAAGAACTGACCTCTCTTGAACCATCAGGTGCCTCTGTGTTGGAACATGAGGAGGGGGACATGGAAGAATCCTCAGAAGTGCCTGATCCTAGTACCTCTGAGAGCATGCCTCCACGGGAACAGAGGGAAAGGAGAGTCATTCACCCACCTAAGAGACTGACCTATGATCAATTGGGTGAATGTTCGGAAGAAGCTGTTTTTATCTCCAAAAGGTCTCCTGACCAGCCTAGTTCCTCCACTGTAGATTTGGTGGGGGACAACCCTAGCTCACCCCCAGGCACAACTGTACAAGCCACCCAAGTTTTGGGGGGTCTGTGAGAGATCATGAGAACAAAGTATTGAAGTAGAAAACGTTTGCATTTAAGTTTGTACATAAGGATATTGGGTTTGGCCATTATAATAAGCACAGTTTTTGATGTTCACAATTTGGTTTACTTTGTGAGTTAATGTTTGCGCACATTTTGTTGCTCTGACCTCACTATATGTTTTTTTTTTCTTTCTCACCTTTTGATGTTTTTTTTTTTCAACACAAACTTTAAGATGTAAGTGTTTAAGAAATTGCAAAGGCACAAGTGCTTTTTAAAGGAGCACTATATAAAAGCACTAGAAATCAGCACTATATTAACACTGTAGAAATCACTTATTTGCTTATTAATTGCACTTTATCGTTTTACTGTTGCACTGCTATTAGAATACAAAATTGGATATATTCAGATTGACTTATTTCAGCAAAATGTTAATGTTTTTGTTGTATAATGCCAACCTATGCACTAGGGTACATACTGTTGACCTCTTTGGGGACCAAAGTTTCTCAAGTGGGGGGAGTGTGTAGCGGGGTTAAACATGCCTAAAGACACTGTTTGATATGTGGGAAGGAACTAGGCTCCCTCTAGTGGTAGCTGCATGGAATTTCCTGGGCTGTGACTTCATTTTCACAAGATGAAGAAACTACATCTCCCAGGCTGCTTTGCAAGATCCAGGAACTAGGCTCCCTCTAGTGGTAGCTGCATGGAATTTCCCGGGCTGTGACTTCCTTTTCACAAGATGAAGAAACTACATCTCCCAGGCTGCTTTGCAAGATCCAGGGTGCACGGCTGCACCGCACGGCACTATGGGGGAGGTTATTTAAAGGAAGAGAGAAGCGCGCGAAGGGGGGGGCCTTTCTGCGCTGGACTCTGAGGAACCAGCGAGCGAGAGTGAAGGACTGACACTGGATATTGGGCCAGAGCCTTTTAGCCTGGAGGGACGACGTGGAACCGTCCCATCTCAAGCACGAGGCACATTCCTGGAGGTCATACTGCTGTTTGCCGAGACCGGAAGTCATCCGCCAGAAGGACCCCGCGCGGCTGGCATATAGCCAAAGGACTGAGACCGCAGTGGAAGCGCGCGAAGGAGAAACTTCTGTTGGTGAGAGGGCACATGCCCAATAACTGACTTTATCTGCTGAAGAGACAGTTTTATCTACAGATAGCGGTAGCGCAGCAGGAGGTGATAAAACCCCGGGGTTTATCACCATACTCTCTCAGGAGACTCATAGACAAACAATAAGGTCTGTAAAGGAGTCGCCAGAGGCTTATCTCTCTCGCAGAAGTTATTGCTCAGTTACGCAGACACCCTGCGGTGACAACTAACAGCTCGTTGTTTTCTCTCTCTTGATCTTTATTCCTAATCTGGATTACAAATGAGCTCTATTCAATAACCTTGCTAGCGAAGATCAACAAGAAAGAAGAGAACTCTGGGGGAGGGACTCAGATAGGCCCACCTACCTGGTACTGTGTCTAGCCTTAATGCAGGAGGAGTGTGGGGGTATTCTTTTACCTTTTTAAAGCTGTTTTAAATAACCTTTTATGGACTTGTATTGTATTGTATTGTATCTCCCCTATTCAATTTGATATATAGTAAACTAAGTTTGGTTAATTACAATCTTGTGCGTTGTTCCATTGTGTCACCCAGAAGGACTACTATTCAAGAAGGTAACAAGGTATTGTTGCATAGTGAAGTATTGTATTCCAACCTGTGTATCTATTTGATAGTCCAGTCCTATTCTGGGTCAGTTGTGCCTGAGGAGGGATCGAGCCAATTTGATTGGGTTGTTAGGCAGGGTGTAGACCCAATAATATAATCAGCAGCTCCTGCGGGGGTGGTGCTACACTAACTATAGTGGAAAATAGTACCCTAACTACACTAGATATCCCTTTCCTCACACTAATAATTGCTAAATGACACTTTTGAAGCAGGAGTAACAGAACTGCTTCCACTCTCTTCCACAGCCCCTGTATTACAGTGCTAGAGATTTGGCGGGGCTATGTTATATACTGGGGGGCGTATTCACTACTGATTGGCCTCTGGACCCTCTAGTCACTCCAATCATATTCCTAGCATCCTCCTGCCCCCTCAATTGGCTTTTACTGATGGTTCTGGTCCAATCAGGGGCTTTTAAAGCCCAGTTCCCGTCCCATTGCATTTTGGTCGGTTCTGGTTGCCGAATTCCAAACTTTTTCCGCAAAAAGTTTGGAATTCAGCCGAATTTCGAACAGTCAATGTTCGGGTCGAGCCGATGGTCGACCCAAACCGATCAATTATCCCTACCTATCAGATGAGTATGATCTATTAGGTTTCCTGTTGCATGTTCCCATGTGTGATTCACTGGGTCTAAGTGAGTGTCCCCACTGTATCCAATAGGAGAGCTTGTTGGCCAGTGGAGGAAACCTGACCAGTGACATATTGGCTTTTGTGGGAGTCCCAGTGGGAGGGCACTCTTGCAGTGCATCCTGGAATTGCTCATAAAACCTAGGGAGACATGTGACAGGGCGTCTTTGGCGGGAAGCAGAGTCCCAGGAGGAGGCTGATGGCTTGTCTCTCCTGCTGCTGCATGAGGAAAGTGGTCTTAGGCAGTCGGCCTAGTGAACCAGGTGTGGAGCTGAGTCTCAGAGGATCCAGTACAGCTGACAGTGGAGCTGCTGGCATAGTCTTCCAGAAAAAACAGTGTCCGTGAGTACCAGGGGACTTGCCATAGGGTCTGCCCAGGAAGGGAAACCACTCCAGTGAAGTCAGAGGATCAAGGGGCCAGCTCACACAGAGTGTTAGAGTAAAGGGGTGCCAGTTTCAGAACCCTGAACAGTAGGGACAAAGGGGGTGCCAAGTAGGACCCTAAAGAGTGACTCACAGTGCAGTACAGTTCAGTATTTCTTCTTCACTAAAGTGGCAAGGTGAAGCAGTGGCCTTGCTGAATTCAGCGTTATATAGAAGTCCCTGCAATTGTGCATAGTTTATACAGTTGGAGTATCCCACTCAGCTCTTCTCCTATCCAAGTTCTCAAATAAAACAACAAAAAAAACAAAACCCCTAGACTTAGCCGAGCACTTTGAATATGCTATATTGTCAAGTTGTTGCTATGGGTAACCCAGGGGAATCAGTAATCTGCAGCTCTGATGGGAGTAGTGCTACACATACATATTGTACAGTGGGGAAAATAATTATTTGATCCTCTGCATATTTTGTAAGTTTGCCCACTTCCAAAGAAATGAAGGGTCTATAATTTTTTATCATAGGTGTATTTTAAATTAAAGAGATAGAATATGAACCACAAATCCAGAAAAAACACGATACAAATATTATAAATTGAGTTGCAGTTACGTGAGTAAAAAAGTATTTGGGGTGACTCCTGCCTGCAGGAAACGTTCCAAGGTCCACTTTATCAGAAACTCCACAGGGGCAAAACATTGCTCCAATGAAGCCATTTACAATTCGAATCCTTCTATAAATCCCTCTACAATCTGCACGATGCCCAAACTTCCTTAGCCCCTAACCTGCGAAGGCAAGCCCAACTCGCTGAATTTTTGGAGAACTTTAGTCCTGCTCCTATATCGCGTTCCACGGCTCTTGATCTCGAGACACCCATTTCTGAAGAGGAGCTTGATAGAGCACTCAAGGAGATGAAATTGGCCAAAACCCCCGGACCAGACAGCCTCCCGCTCCAGTACTACCGGACCTTTTCAAACGCACTCAAGCCCCAGTTTCTTCGAGCCTTCAGGACCCTTCCCGAACCCCCCCTTGGCCCTCCTTCCTTGTTGGAGGCGCACATAATTGTGATCCCCAAGGAGGGTAAGGTTAATTCCATGGTGGGGAACTATTAATACTACAATTTCTCTCCTTAATGTAGACGTTAAGCTTTACGTGAAAATACTCACCAACAGATTACTCCCCTTCTTGCCCTCTGTCATTTCCCTGGACCAGGAGGGCTTCTTCCCGGGTAGGGTAGCGAGGGACAACACCACCAAGGCTCTCAATATCCATCACTGGCTCACGTCCCACAATAAACCAAACTTCTTCCTCTCCTTAGAAGCCGAGAAGACGTTCAATAGGATAGCTAGGGACTACCTGATGGTCACTCTGGAATCCATCTGCCTTTTTCCTCGGATGCCATCTAGCATTCGGGTGCTATACACCAACCAGACTGCTCGGGTCAGGGTGAATGGCCACTTGTCGAATGCCTTCAACCTTACAAATGGCACGAGGCAAGGTTGCCCTTTGTCCCCCATACTCTTTATCCTCTCCCTTGAGCCATTCCTAAACAAAATCTGTGCCAATCCTGACATTCATGGGATCACTATCCAGGACACTACCTACTAAATTGCCGCCTTCGCAGACGACATGCTCCTGTTCCTCTCCCACCCCCATACGTCTCTGCCAAATCTTCTTAGCGATCTGGAACATTACAGGTTATTCTCAAACCTAAAGATAAACGACGCAAAATTGCAGGCCCTGAATATTTCTACGGCTCCGGAGGAGGTTGAGAGATGCAAAAGCAGCTTTCCCTTCCTCTGGGCACAAGATTTGTTACCTTATCTGGGTATCCATATACCACGCACCCTGTCGGACCTATATCATAAGAACTATCTTCCGGCACTAGCGGACCTTTGTTCCGAACTCAAATCTTGGCAATCCCTTCAGGTCTCATGGTTTGGTAGAGTGGTATTACTTAAGATGTCTATTCTCCCGTGACTACTATATCTCTTTCAAACTGTCCCGATCCATATTCCCTCATTCTTCTTCACCACCTTCAAGAAAGAGAGCTTGCGCTTTATCTGGATCGCCAACCCCCCCCAGGATCAATTACATGCGTCTTACAGCTTTCAAATGCAGAGGAGGACTAGGACGCCCAGATCTGGCCTGCTACCATATGGCCTGCCTCTTTACCAGACTTGTTGACTGGAACCTGCACTCCACGCTGAAAGTGGTCATCACATTGGAAATCTCCTGGTCCGAGACCCCAATCCATCTACTGCCGTGGCTACCACTTGCTGCCCTGCCTTAGGCCTTTAAATCGCACCCTTTCAGTGGTCCCCCCCTGATAGCCTACAACAGTTGGTCCAAACGTAAACGGATCGACTCTGGTCAATGCCCCCTGATATTGCTTCGCCTGAATCCAGCTTTTCCTCCTGGGATGACGCCTTCTTTTCTCCAACACATTTGGCTCCATAGGGATGTCCTTGTGAAACATTTCTTCCATCAAGTGCTCCGCTTTCGTGGGAAGCACTGAATCACACACTCAACCCCCACAAATTGCCGTTGTGGTCATTCTTTCAGATAAGACACTTCCTGACTTTAACAAAAAACATGGCCCTCTCGATGAGACCCCCTACCAGTTTTGAAGCCATCTGCCTCATCAGTGCACATCAGTGTAGCCTCATCAGTGAAAAAGAAAATGACTCACCTGCAATATTTTCTAACAGAAACTATGAATTTTTTTTTTTTTTAAAGTTTCAGTCTTTTTTCATTTGTTTAGCAAAAAAAAAAAACAGTGATGATTAAAAACCACCAGAAGAAATCTCTCAAAAAATTAAAAAGAATGTCATTGGGGTAGAGTGTTTCATGATCGCATAATTGTCAACGTGACGGTGCTGAAAGCTGAAAATTCGCCTGGGCAGAAAGGGGGTGAAAGTGTTCTGTATTGAAAAAGGTTTCAAACGTGTTGTGGCTATGGTACCATAAGGTGCTGGAAAGCTCCCCAATGGGACACAGCTTAGAGTAAGCAAGTTTTAACCCTTTCTTACTCTCTCCAAAATGAAAAAAAATGCCTTTATCTCTTCTTTAACTACAATAAATATGTTACCTTTCCCTTCTTTTCACTAGACTATACAAGTTCCTGAAGTCTCTCCTGATATGTTTTATTCCTCAGTAAAATTGTGTTGCATTCAACATCTTTGTCTTATTGAAGAGTTAGGCTGTGGATGGAGCCAAATCAGCAGGTCAGGTGACCATACTGTCTGGACGGACTGGATCTAAGGAGGTACAGTATGTCAATGGATAAAGTGGCAATTGAAACAGAACATAATTTCTCTCTGAGTTTTTGTCTGCTGGGTTTTCCCCCATTCAAACTGGTTAGGTGTAGAAAGGATGTTAGTCATGAGAGGGAGAGGTTATACTTTTATTTTACTGGAAAACATAAACCACCCAAAATAAAGACTTCAGTTATGGGTAAATGCTGATGGATAGGATATCACAGCTGCTTTTTCTTTGGCAGACTCCAATGACAAGACTCATACCATGTCCTGTTCATCTTGTAGAGTTCCTTAAGAACCTACATACAACCAATAGCTGCAGGACTAGCTGGTTCCTGAATTACTCTTCCAATATGTGCTTGAAATTAAAGTCAGATTATATGTAGCCTGTTATGTGGGTTATAGAATCTCTGCCAATGTATATACGGTAGGTCTGTACTGAGAATTATGATTCAGATTTATGAGTGCTATCAACATATTGGAGTTGTAATGCTTTTCATGATACCATTATTTGTGTAATTTAAGTAGAGATAATGGCATTTTTTTCATTTTGGATAGAGTAAAGCAAGGGTTATAACCCCTGTCATTTTTTTTCCAGCTGTGTCTCGTTGGGAAGATTTCCTTTCTTTGGGAAGATTTCCTGTTGTGGCTAGTCCCACAGCCACAACAGGAAGTGAGGGGAAATCCCTGCAAGTTAGGGGAAATCTCACTTGTAACCAGAGTCACCATTGGAAGATTTCCACTCTATTCCTGTTCTGGTTGCAACCCAGGACAGATGGAGAGGGTGAATCTCCCCAATAGGGGCAAACAGCAACAAACACTGGACAGGTATTCTAATCCCTCTCCACTCTATCCAAAACTTAAAAATAAAGTTTTGCCTATGGTTATTTAGAACCTGATATATGTGTAGAAAAAAAGGAAGGCTCATTGTGCAATATGTAAACTCAGGACTTTAATAAAAATAAAGCCATTGCCCTTACAATAAAAATGGAACAATCAAGTAGTAGAGAGAGGAAGATCGGACCACAGGATACACTGACAGGTCTGGACCGTAGTGACATCACAGCCCCTGTATCCCTCCGACGCGTTTCCCCATAAAAGGCTATGTCTGGGAATAGAGAAACTTTTCTACACATATATCCGAGTCCAAGTGTGGGGTATATAGGAAGCCAGAATTCACATGTGTGGAGGCTGGGACGCTTATCATCGGGCTTACGATCCACCTCCCAAGAATACTGGTGTGTTAACTAGACAGGGCTACACACAGGATATCTTCTTATCTCAGGCTTTACATGATCTCCTATAAATTAGGGATTGTGAGGATCTGGTAAGAGGCCTATTGATCCTTAACACTGGTGGAGCACGGATATATCTTCATTTGTCACTGGGAGCTGTGCATTTCATGTCATTTTATTTGGAAAACGATATGGACATTTATTTTGAATAAAACTTACACATGGACACATGTTCACATTTATTGTTTTACTTTGAGGACACTTTTTGATACCATGTTTTTCTGATATAAACTCACTAGTTTTGAGTTCACGCTGAATTTCAGCAATGATTTAATCACTTTTTGTAGTATGGTTAATAGACTGCACAATTTTTTCACCTTTTATATATAGATAAGGTAGAACCTGTTATGCACTGTTATGCAGCAGCAGCACTCATTTAAAAGAAAAAATCAGCAATTACACTGAGAATACCCATCTCAATAGATACCAGACAGTAGGGGTTTCATTTTAATACCGCACCCTTTCTTTTTATTAGATTTCCTTTTATCTAAACCAACTTTCAGAATGTTTGTGAACTTTTTGTCATCATTGTCACAAATAATTTTTCTTACTGGTGTCTGGAGCCAAGCAGAGGGTATGTATCATTTGTCATAATGACAGGTCAAGTTTTGGAGCTTGTAAATATTCTTTTAAGAATTTTAGAAGCCTAAAAATACATGTATTTTATTTCACAGTCATCTACTGTTCTGGCATCTGTGACATTCTCCTCTTACGTGTATGTGTTTGTGTAACCGGCCATTCTCTCTTGTTGAAAATGGTATAGTATAAAAATAATGCCTTTCTTTACTCTAAAAGTCTAGCACAGCCTAAATCTTTTTTTATTTTAAACTCAGTTTTTATACTGTAGACTAAGAAGGACAAGTGTAATTAAAACCGGCATTCAGAGTGTCGGCTTTTTGGAATAGGGACCTATGACATTATATTTTTCATTTTACTCTCTGAAATCAAAAGTAGAACTTCAAAGGCAAAATAGACCGTTTTATAACAGGCTAAAACCAAATGCAGCACTTCACATTAAAAATATATATAAAAATAGAAATTATATTGAAAGTTATGGAAGAGCCCTGGGGCCATCATAAAACAATTTCAAAGATTTCTGAGTTTGAAAATATTTTTTTTTTTTTACAGAATTCTGAGTTTGAAAGTCAGAATTCTGAGATTAAAGGTCAGAATTCTGACTTTGCAAGTCAGAATTCTGAGATTACAAGTTTGGACCATGCTAAAATTTATTAAACACAATTCTGAGATTAAAAGTCAGAATTCTGAGTTTAAAATTCAGAATTCTGACTTTGAAAGTCAGAATTCTGAGATTAAAAGTCAGAATTCTGAGTTTAATTAAAGTCAGAATTCTGAGTTTAAAAGTCAGAATTCTGAGATTAAGACTTAGAATTCTGTCTTTGAAAGTCAGAATTCTGAGATTAAAAGTCAGAATTCTGAGTTTAAAAGTCAGAATTCTGAGATTAAAAGTCAAAATTCTGAGATTATTAATACAGTAGTCTCTATTATGATGATTTTAGAACCAATGAAGAATCATGTAGTAACACCCACAGAGCATCTTTCTGCAGACATACATATCTTCTGTAAAGAAGTGGGGGGTAGGGGGTGGCGCTGTCTATTTGTTGAGGTAGATGGATAATAGAGTGCCAGGTGAATAAATAGTTAAATGGAATAAATATGTAAGTGACAGTAATAAATATGAGGTGTAAAAAAAATATTAAGTATAAAAGTGTGTTAAGAAGGGTGAAACAAGGTGACATATGCATGTACGTCTCTATAAAGTGACGTGTGCTAAGATGATCGTAAAAAATAAGACCAAATATTAGTATGAGGTAGCAATGTGACCTGACGGGTGCAAATGTGATAATATGTATGCACTCGACAGACTATATAAAAAATGTGATGATATTTACACCAATAGATAAATACAAATAAATCTAAATGCAACTGTGAATCAAAGTAACACGAGCAACTCCTCAAATTAAAGTGACATATGCTGATAGGTCCGTAAGTCTACAAAGTAGATTGATACGATCTTACACAAAATATATAAATATATAAATATATAGATGCCAATAGACCAAGAAAAAGGTGGGTGTACAAAAATTAATGTGCAATCAAAAAATATATAACTGTAAGTGAAAAAAGAAATACAGTGATCCAATATTAACTACTAAGTGGCTAGTGCTTAAAACATCCTGAGATGATGTGTCCCAGTGACAACAACGGGATGGAATGACAGAACAGTTCAGTAATGAATCAATAGTAGTCTATTTGGGGTGAAATAGTGATAGGTGATGGAAAGCCGTCCTAGGGAGGTGAATATAAAAATCTTCGTGTAAACTATACACTATGGTGTGTGACCCCGTGGTGGGTGGTGAGGTGCTCAATGACCCCTCTGGTAAACAGCACACTCACCAGAGATACCCACCCCACAAAGGGGTACAGAGCGGGTATATATGATGTATGGATGGTGGGTCCTGTCTCCAGGTCCGGAATGGAACGTCTGGAAAGATCCCTGGGGGTCAAAGGGTAGAGGGTCCCAGATATGTGCTAATGGGGGTCTGGTGGGGTCCGGAGATATCCACTCCAGGTGTCCACAATGGTGTTGGGGTAAGTGTTCAAAAGATGAAGAGGCACATAGTGTAATACTGTTGATACAGTGTTTATTGTGTATACAGGGTAAAAGGTACTCACAAAGGATAAACGGTATACAGGCGGTGAATCCGAGCGTCCGGAACGCTGTGCGGTCCAAGCCTCGTTTTGGGAACCGGAAGTGATGCGACACGCTGTACGCATTTCGTAGTGATACGTCCTCAGCAGCCTTGGCGTGTGTGTGCGCGTGTGTGCGGGGGGGGGGGGGGAGTCATAGTCTGGTGTGCTTTCAGCTTCCATAGATATCAGAACACAATGGGCAGCACAGTTCTGCACCCCAACTTGTAGGAAACTTTACACTGTTGCCCGCCCCTACATGAGGTCATAACAGATCAATCATAATCTTTGATAATATACCTTGATATTATTTTGGGTATATGGATGAAATACAATTTAGGCTGTCACTATCTCATATTTTAAAAGTTTAATATAATAATCCTGTCATCCTGGGATAGAACCCAAAACTTCACCTTTTCAAACCTGCAACTCTAACCACTAAGCTTTTCACAATTCCCTCATGTAGGGGCGGGCAACAGTGTAATGTTTCCTACAGGTTGGGGTGCAGAACTGTGCTGCCCATTGTGTTCTGATATCTATGGAAGCTGAAAGCACACCAGGCTGTGACCCCCCCCCCCCCCACATACATACACACACACACAAACACACATGCATGGCTCTTTTTACCTTATATTTTAAAATATGTTAAGGAAAATATCAATATATTTAAAGTTTATATATATAATCTAAAAAGGAAGAGTCATCTGGGCTAAAACCCACAACCTTCACCACTATAAGCCTGTCACCCTACCCACTACGCTATTGCCTCAGGACTGCTATAGCTTGAACTTTCACGTTTGGTATGGAAAAAGTGTCTGTGAGAAAGCTGTATTGTCCAGACAAGGAACTGTTATGGTTGATCTGTTATGACCATAGACACAAACGTTTTCAGCATGGCTCTTTATGACGGAGCAGATGGCAGAAAAGGAAGATGACAGCGAAATGAGGAGCTTTAAATACAGTAGAGGAACCACAGAGCCCAGCACTGCCCTGCTTCCCTATATATACTGTGTGCTGTAACTAGGATAGATTTACAAATCTTACAGAGCAGAACATATGTATGTCTGCAGAAAGATGCTCTGTGGGTGTTACTACATGATTCCTCATTGGTTCTACAATCATCATAATAGAGACTACTGTATTAATAATCTCAGAATTCTGACCTTTAATCACAGAATTCTGACTTTCAAAGACAGAATTCTGACTTTTAATCTCAGAATTCTGACTTTTAAAGTCAGAATTCTGACTTTTTTAAACTCAGAATTCTGACTTTTAAACTCAGAATTCTGACTTTGAAAATCAGAATTCTGACTTTTAATCTCAGAATTCTGAGTTTCAACGTCAGAATTCTGACTTTTAATCTCAGAATTCTGACTTTTAATCTCAGAATTCTGACTTTGAAAATCAGAATTCTGACTTTTAATCTCAGAATTCTGACTTTCAAACTCAGAGTTCTGTAAAAAAAAAAATATATATATATTTTCAAACTCATAAATCTTTGATTTTTTTTTTTATGATGGCCCCATGGCTCTTCCATAGAAAGTAGACAAGAAGATATACAGTAATAGTAAAAAAGTCCAATTGGAATCTGAGGTGAACACACAAAGATAGAAGTAGGGTGGGATTACAGTTTAGTGCAACTACAATTAAAGCGGTACCCAAAACAAAAAATGGAATATATTGTAGCTTAGAATTTGTTTTCTTTTTCCCTCTGTTTTCAACTTGTGATCTGTCCAGTAACTCACCCTCTGTATGAGAGTGTTCCCACTCTAGATGAAGGAGCACAAGGGGCACAGCAGGCAGCAGCATTGTCAGTCTGGGGGGGGGGGGGGCGTGGTTGGTGTTAAATGTACTGTACTAGCAGATTTAAGTACACTAAAAAATAAAATCCAAACTCCAGATCTCACTTTTAATCAATTACAGCAAACAGTTATTTTTTCTTTTGGTATAAAGGATTTACATGAATAAATAACAGCTGATTATTGTAAGTACCCCTGTCGGTGGTAAATGGTTTGTCTCATCCCTGTAAATGAAACTGATTTGGAAGAAAGCTTGTTCTTTTGAAAAGAAACGACTTACTGGCTAAATCACTAGATTAAAATAGAAGAAAGAAAGCCTAAAAAAGAAAACAAATGCAGACATCAAATCAAAGAATTGGTAAGCAGCAATATAATAAATCTTTGCTTTTGGGTTTATTACTGCTTTAAGTAAAAACTGTCCTATATACGTCTGTATCAATTACACTCCACTAAAGCCTATAGTAAATAAACTATCCATCCTTCCTCTTGCCTTCTAATAAGTCAGTCCAAACACGTCTTCCTCCTTACATCAGAAAATGTTACGTACCCTGCATTGATTAAAGCTGAAGTATGGCCGGGTCATGCAGAAAGACAATACAAGCAAACACATAAGTCAGTCAACAGCAGAATGGCTGAAACTAATGAATGTTATGGAATTGCTAATTAGTAGAAGGGGAGTCAAAATATGATTCATGATTACAAGATTGTATTCTATTTTTATTGAATACTATACACTATAATACCACAATTATATAATGGAAACACACTTATTCTTACTCCTCTTATCTTCTTTCTGTACCCCAGTGTCAGACTAGGAACACCTTACTTTATGCACGTATGAAATACATTTAGGCATATATTGCTGTTTATCATATGTAGGGCATGTACTGCAAGGGATGCATTTATACTTAGCGATAATATACTGTTAGTACTGAGAATGTACAGACAGAGATTCAAGAATCTGTACAAGTGTTTTCATAGATGTCAAACCTTTTGCAATCTGCCAGTAAAGACATTTTGGCACTCTAGCCCTACAAAATAATAAAATATATTAAAAAGGAAGTGTCCCAATGGACTGCATAGCTGATGTTTCAAGTGTTTTACTCATTTTTATTATTAGTAGGAATTATTATTATTATTAATATTACTAGTAGTAGTAGTTGAGAAAATCAAGGATTGTACTGACAATAAGGCACCTCTCTGGTTATGTTGAACAGCTAGCAACCCTAAAGCCTAGTACAGACGGGCTGAATGTCGGTCGACATTGGCCGGTTTAATAGAAACTGGCCAACATTTGGCCCCTGTGTACTGCAGCTAGTCTTACAGAAGCCGGCCATTAAGCCGACTTCTGTTGAAGGGGAATGACTGCAAAAAGGTCTACCAATCAGCTCCCGATCAGCGATGTCAGCCAATGATGGTGGTGCTGGTAGTGGTGGCGGGGGGGGGGGGGGGGGAGGCAGTGTCAGAACCCAATAGAACAGCAAGGGAGATCGCTGTACTAACATTGGATTGTTAGTACAGCGGGTCTGACCTGAGCTGTCAGTTTGTTTTCGTTCAGCCCTGCTATTAGTGTATATGGGGCTTAAGGGTGGTGTTTAACAATAGATCTGAGATTAAAGCACCTCCCCACAGATTAGTTAAGATACAATTTTATTACAGTATAAGGTCAGACAAAATGTTAAAAAAACATGTTGCAGGGGTCCACAAATGCCACCTTTATCAGAGCTAAGAAGACATAAATATTAATATTTAAATAAATAATATGTATAATTTTTCTCTGAGCATTATATAAAAGGGATCTCCGAATGACACTAGATATATAATGATCTAATAAAAGAGGCTATGATAAAAAAAAAAAGTAAATTAACTACTATAGGGAAAATGTACTGTGGGGTTTGTGCCACTCTCAGTCAGTGTATCCCATAATAGGGTGCCTCTCACAGTATAAATATTTATACAAATGTAAAACAATTGGTTATGTGGATATGCTATATGTGGATATGCTATAAGAGTAATAATAAAAATGTTATGTTGGGAAAAATATGAAACTTAAAAAAAAAAAACAATAATTGGTACAAAGATTTTAGAAATGTATGTGGGATAAAACCAACAGACTAAGCGGAGCAACAACAGTATATATATAATAAATAATATATGAAAAACATTTCAAGAGTAAAAACTGATTTTTCTCAAATCATTGTACTATCTTGAGATGAGATTGCATTGACTAGTGTTAGAAAGAGGTAAAAAAAGAGAAAATAAATGTGTCTAGTTTGAAAAGAGGAGCAATGTCTATGGACTGAATTGATGGTAAAATGTTAACCTGTATAAAGGGAGAAAAGTGGAAGCTGGATAAGTATGAGCTGAATTGCTATTACTATGAACAGAAGGGAAAGAGAAAGTATTGCGCTACCTATCCACTTTTCCTTGCTTTCTTGTCATCCATTGCTACCAGTCACCATTTACTGCTCTGTCTGGTCTGTTATAATGAAAAGATAAATCTTATTGGTTACTAGTAGCCTGAAAATGTAAAATAATAAAACCAGTAATGTGTAACCAGTACACCTTTTTTTATTTCCATTCATACAGATGTGTGTAGCAAATGATATAGGTATTTATTATGTTTACCAGTTAATGAACACATAATCGCACTCACAATATTAATGACCTCAGTCAGAACTGGATGGGCCATCTTCTTGCACACATTGTACATTTTAAATACACTCTATATTAATCTTCCATCCTCTTCTCATCAAGGGCAGTGCAAACACATCTATATTCTCCCACAGATTCCCCAGCACTGGGTAGCTGAGATATCCCTGTGAGCATTATCACTGAGTGTCAGCATTTTGCTTATCTTTATAATGCAGAGCATTCCCTGCACAGCTCCAGGCAGCACTTCCTGTTCTAGTCATTTAAATGGAAGATAGTTTTAGTAATGTTTTGTTCTATTTTATACATTCCTTTTTTAAAGGGCATTTTAGGAAAAATACACAAAATTCAACTAATAAAGTTTGAATGTTTACAAATTGCCTTGTCAGCAATCCACTGGCCTTTTGTCCCATTTTGCAAGCAGATTATACGTATTTATGGATCCATTGTCATTGAATGGTGATGCTAAGCATGGTCTTAAAGGGTAACTCCCCTTTTGTGTAAAAACACATGAATAAATGATGAATATATTTTATCTGCTTATATGGCTGCTTTTCACAGGAGTTATTTTTTTATTAAAACACTGGGGCTGATCATGCAAGCACAGTAGGGAATCATACCTTCCCATTCAGCAGTTAGAAGTGAGAAATTTTTTTTTTTTTAAAGCAGAAACAGCAGCAGGTAGAACTCTGAAAATGTAAAATCAAAAAGCAACTTTAAAATGAATAAATAAAAAAATAAATAAATAAATAAAACATGGTGGGCGGGGTTAAAACTGAATGGGAGTTTCAAAAGGTGGAAATTGTAATATATGCGTTCACAAATGATACAATTGGTATGATCTATTAACTGGTTATTAATTTCATAACTTGCACCATAACATTGTATCAGCTTGTCTGTGTGGCTTTTATGTTGTGCTGTGTGTGCTTTACAAACGGGTGCAGGAGCATTTCAGGTCAATTACTGCAGGTGTTGAAACACATTGATTAAATGAACATGTTTACATAGTGGAGATTACAAAGTTATGAAAATGAGGGATATCCATTTCTCCTGAAGACGCCTATGTGGGCAAAATGCATAGGGATGGAGCTTTGGTGCTGATGGCATTACACATGCACACTAGGTTGGACAGCATGCTGTATTGTTATTAGCATGTGGTAACATTCCCTTTGTGAGTACTTTTTTAAGTACATAAATCAGCAGTTTTTTTTGCAATAATACACTATGGTCCTCTTCTTTGCTGGGGTAACATGGGGCTGCATATGAAAACCCTTTTGGCTACAATTAACCAGTAAATCACTGGAACAGAGCTTTCTGTATGTTGGTGACAAAGACCACAACATACAGGGGTATACAATGTACGGTTAACAGCAAACATACACACACATCATAGGTTGAACTGGATGGACTGATGTCTTTTTTCAACCTCACTAGCTATGTAACTATGTAACTATGGTGCGACTGGATGACTGCTGTGGTTTTATTCAGTTTTAAGCACTTTGGACCTCTTTATTTTAGGGTCGGATATTTTGGTAAGAGGATAGAGTTTGCATTGGTGGCAGAGCACCTTAATGATTGCTGGCACTTGTAGTCCACATGTCATAATGACTTTTCAGTCTACACTAGAAATGTAAAATTTCTGGAAATGTTAAAGCCATGGGAAAAAAAATGGTTTTTTCCCTGTTTTATTCCGGGAAAACAAGAATTTTGAAAAAAAATTTAGCGTAGAATAGTTTTACAGTTTGAAAGTGATTTTGTTAAACTGGGAAGGTGAAATGCAATGCATATAATGCTTGGTTAGTAAATAAAAAAAATTTGCTTTTAAAAATTGTATTTTTTTTATTACAAATGTAATACCAAGGACTGCATATGTTAAGAACAATTTAACTATACATGAGAACATGTACCCCCCCCCCCCCCTCATAATAATTTAAAAGCTTCCTGCCAATACACATTTTTCAGTTATTGACAATGCTGATCCAGAAGCATATAATGCTCTTGCAAAAGCTTGATAAATGTTCTCCTGATTTCCAGGTGTCATTTTATCTATAAGTGAAAGGATTGTGTATTTTTGGGAGAAAGTGGAATTCTTCCTTACTTGAAGATGCTGCTGGTGAAGAAACACTTTGTGATGATCCAGAAGTAGCAGAAATAGTGTTTCTGAAATGAAAACTCTCAAGGGAAAACCTCCTGGCACTTTCATTATGGTCTACATCATTTCATTCCATAAAGTATTTTTTACGAGGTTTAGGATGCTGGGAGGCAGTGTGGAATTTATGATCATGTGACTCCCGTGATTGATTTTTTTTTTTTTTTTTTTTTTACAGGTCTTCCTATCTCTAGTCTACACTAGTTGTTGAAATGGACATTCTGCACATCATTCATGATTTCATTTGTATTTCACAAAATTCTTAAAGAGACAGATATAATTATTTTATCTTGTTTAGCCAGACATTCAGGTATACAGCATCTGTTGTGTTTTAAGATTGGTTTAAGTATTGGATGTTATTTACTTCATATTTTTGTCTAATTATACACCAAGGGCAAGGGTGATATTTTATTGAAACTATATTTATAGTCTTGATTTGTAAAAAAAATACAACATGCCTTCATTAGGGCCTAGTATCTCTTAAAAAGAGGTTTGCTCTACTTTCAGATAAAAACACTCCAATATTACAGATTCTGTACAGGAAAGATCACGTGAGATGGCTTTAAAGCCAGCATCTGAAGCAAACTTTTCCTCAGGAATCTTCCTATCATACAAGTCCAGCATACATCTTTTTTAAGATACCAAGTCCTGATGAAGGGGGACTTCTTAAAACGCGTTGTCTTTTTTTGTAGCAACTGTCAACAAATGTTTAAATGGACTCTGCATGTTGATGTTGGGTTCTTTCCCCCTTGCATGCCTAGAATTTATAATCTGACACAAGGCTTTAGCTTTACTCTGCTTTGTTTAAAACTTTGGAAACAGAAAGTTCTAGCTGGAACGAGGATTTAAAGTGGTTTTTTTTTTTTTTAGCTTTTTGAGTTTTTAGGCAACTAAGGTCCGAACTTTGCTTCCAGGGCTGGAGGTTTAGATCTTCATTTTTCTCTAAGGGTTTATAAAGGAAGGCATAGACTAGATAACAGGTTATGGCAGTATACAGAAACATACTACTTTATTTGCAAATACAATTTGAAATGTCTACATGGAATCCTGACTGTAGATCCAGCCTAGCAATGAATGACAATGTTGTTATTTAGACTGAGCAGAGCTCTGCTGTGTGATATGCCAGCAGCAAGTTCAGCGGTTAGAGAGATCAGCAGCTGGATAGCTCCCTGTGTCTGTCTAATGCAGACTGATCTTTACATCAACAACTAATTCAACCAATCATTCTTGCCAGCAGCACAGCACAGAGCCTGCCTTCCTAGGGCTGACTAATTGCAGCAGTTTGTCTGACCTCATTGCAGTGAAAAGCCCTTTGTCTGACTGTAGTTTAGTTTACTGCTTATGATGTCTTTTCAATCCCTATTTCTCTAATTATTCGATATCTGTTTATTTGCAGTGATGGGAAGATGTTGAGTAGAACACACATTTAGGACCATCAGTGCATAAGTGCATTATTTATACTAGAATTCTTTAGAGTCTCAATAATGCTTTTGCAATTCTGTTTACTGCTTGTGTTGTGTTCTCAATGTTCTCCATCCATATTTCTCTGATTATTTAAAAGCTATTTATTTGCAGCATTGTAAAGGTGCTGACTCTGAGCAGAACAAACTTTAACAACCATCAATATAGTTTTTAAACTTAAAATGTATTTGCAGTTCTTCATTTAGAGTCTTCATTAAACCAGATTTCTTTTGTACATACAAAGTAATTCTGCATATATATGTAAAGAATACTAAAGTTTACAAATGACAAACGTACAAACAAAAGAGTTTAGCATCAAAGCAGTAATAAAAAAAACACAGAGAGATTACCTAAGTACTTCTGTTTTTTCAGGTACTTGAAGAAGTAAATGTGAAGAACTCCAGTCAATTATTACATTTTTGGCACCCAACTATATACTGTTTTAGGATCAAAGTATGACAATTGCTCCTTGTGATGATAATAAGGTCTGATGAACCCCAAACTAAGTGGGGAGGATGGGGTATCAAACTAAACACAGTGTCTTTACCCTAAAAGGAAAAAAAATTACAATTCAGTGACAAAGCAATCAGATTAACAGTCAATACCGGACAAAGGCAGAGCATCGTAAATTGAAACAGCTCAAGCTCAAGCCTGGCTAATCCTCCATAGCCAGGTTCTGCACAGCCTCAGCCACAGTGTGGATTGAGATTGTAAACCACCTTTAAGTCAGAGACTCATAACAGTCTGTCATAAAAACAGTTAGAAGCAATATACCTGTACATATTATAAATAAAGTGCAGTTAATAACGTGTCAATACACAAAATCAATCACACTCAGCAGCGCTATACCCAAAGTCGTTTTACGAAGAAACGCGTCGGAACGCCAGCACGCCGCTATCGTGGAGATGCCAGTAGTCGGATGTCCTTGCCGAGAAGCCGTGGCTTCCATAGCAGAGGTGGGAGATCTGCGGGGAGCTGACTGATCGGCCGGATTGGGCTACATTCTGGCGGTATTGCATTAACTTATATGCTGAATATCCTACACTTGAATGTAAGCATGCCTAACAGGGGGGGCGGATTGATTGTGTTTTTAGCAATAAACAGTTGAAAACGTTATCACACTATCCGAGCCCTACTCCTGTCTTTTTCTATTGGTCAAATTGTGTCACATGGTACTGGAGAGTCTGAGCACAGCAAACAGGAAGCTACAGCGTGCAGTGATCTGTATCTATTAACCAGAGATTTGGAGAGACAACTGAAAGGCAATAACATAGAGGCTTCTGATCTCTGTTGGTCTGGTGAGTGTTTAATCTAGAGGGGAGCACTGGAGGTGTGGTGGTGGACCCATTTCACTTTATCCAGATTGAAGTACCACTATTCATTCGATCTGGGATTATGAACTCCATGTCACTCTGACAGTAGAAGACCTCACTGGGGAGTTATAGAGCCTGCTCTATGTATTGGACACTTACATTCATATGATGGTCCTGTGCATCAGAGTGGATGACTTTGGGTATAGCGCTGCTGAGTGTGATTGATTTTGTGTATTGACACGTTATTAACTGCACTTTATTTATAGTACTGTTTATTTACAGCGGCTGCTAATCAGATATATATATATATATATATATATATATATATATATATATGGATTTATTTATATTTATTGTTGCACCAGTTCAGTGTTACATGCTAATACTTGGAGTTACATCAGTATTGTGTTGCATGTCAATACTTTGTGTTATTATCTAGTATTTCGTAGGGACTACTAGCGCTGGGCGTGTGTTTGATTGGTTTTTATCATCAACCACAATTTTCTACATACCTGTACATATGAATTCTGGCTTTTTGACCAAAAACTGCCCTTTTCATACATTTCTGGCCCTCAAACCCTACATATAATTCACAATCCTTATGCTAAATTTACATTTCTAACAAGCATCTACCCAAATGTATAAGGAAATAACAACCAAGTGGGTACCAAACATGGCTATGCTATAATATCCAGAAAGCAGATGAAAAAGCGAAAGAGACTCATTACATCTCCTAAGGAGCATTAGCATATTAGATTTGATGTCTATCTAATTGTGAGTTTATTCTGTGCAGTGATATGTTGCTTGTTGAATTGCAAAACATACTTACTGGTATTCAGAAATATATAAGTAAAAAAATAAGCTTTAGTGAGTGTCTACTGAAACATCATAAATACATCAACACACCCTCAAAATACCCCTCAGACCCTTTGATTAGTTATGTTATGTCACATCTGTACATGCCCTTTCTAGGACCCATCCGCTGACATCCGCAATCCCCATAGACATACATTATGCCCGTATATCATCCGCAAACGCATGGGATGATATGCGGACATACGGAGCGGATGACACAAGTGTCACCCGTGTCCGTGAAAAAAAAAACGCGCCGGAGCAGATCGCAATATGGTCCGCTCCGTGTGAAAGAAGCCTAAGAGTCATTTCTGAGGACCATTGACTCTGTAAGAACTGGACTTAGGCTTCTTTCACACGGAGCGGACCGCATTGCGATCCGCTCTGTCACTTTTTTTTTTTTTCACGGACACGGATGTCATCCGCTCCGTATGTCCGCATAACATCCCATCCGTTTGCGGATGATATACGGACATAATGTATGTCTATGGGGATTGCGGATTTCAGTGGATGACACCGCTGACATCCGATTTTGCATTATTTCCGTTTTTTAAACGGGAGAAAAATAGGGTTCTGTTCTGTTCCAAAAAACGGAACAGAACTGAAAGGACGCAAATCGGATGTCAGCAGATGGTCATCCACTGACATCCACAATCCCATTGACATGCATTATGTCCGTATATCACTCGCAAACGGATGGGGTGATATACAGACATACGGAGCGCCCGTGTGAAAGGGGCCTTACTCTGAAGGAACCAAAGATCAGGCGAGTACTTTTTTAACTCCTTTTTTTAAAGGTGCTTATTGCCTATTTTGTAATATCTTTTTCTGTAAATATTTTGTTGCACAATTTTTTTTCTTTCATTAAAAGGATATTTAAATTTCGTGAGGTGGAATCTTTGAATGCTGTACCCAGATATTAAAGAATCCTTGCCTCTGTGAAGGCTAATATGTTTTAAACTCTATACAAAATGTGCTAAAGTATCATATTTATTGTACCTTAGTTCTATTTAGTAAAGATACTCCAATTGCAATTTATGGGAGGCACTTTTGACTTTCATGGTACATATTCACACAACTAGATAGAGTTTAAAAAACATTTTTTATTACATTGGTACATTTACCAGCCAAAAAGGCAGCAAAAACATACATTGTCTCCTTCACAAATCTGGACTCAACATTTTACCCCACTAAACATTGGGAAATCTATAGTTGCTGTTTAGCCAGTCTTTTCTCTGCATGTTATACGGGGTGACTGCTTCCTCAGTAGTTTAGAAGGAGTAGTGATCTATGAAAAAAATATACAAACAATAATATAAAGATAGAGTATATACAGATGTAGATAACCAAATCTCCATCCATATACGTACACACCCATATACATGTGCACACCAACATACATGGAAACATGTATAAAAAAATTACATTCAACAATATAAGATGGCTTCTTATGTGCTATACTGGGATAACTTCCCTATTTGGAGGGAGAGAGAGGGGAGGCACAGCTGTTGATGTCCTTTGGTTTGTGACCTCACTTTAAATCCACTGTACAGGGTTATTTGCTTTAAATATGTAACTATGCTGGATGACTGGGGAAGCATTAATCTAAGTATAGAGACCAAACCATAGATATTGGAACCCTTATGGTCCTGTAAAGACCAATATTTTTCACAACTCTCCCATATGCCAAGGTTTTCTGGAAATGTCTACACTCTTTTTATAACTCACAACTGATATTTTTGCATTACAGTGACAATGTTGTTTCATTTTATTCAATGATGCACTGGCTTGGGATTCTTGTAAATATTGTAATTAAGTTGTTTTTACTGCTACCTTTGATTGGTTTCCTTTCAAAGTGACCTCCTTTCCCCACATTTCTTGCCCTGGTGTCACAGGTACAAAAAAAGGTAAGGGAAATCTTCCAAATAAAATGCCGGGGAAGGTTTGCCCATCCATGTGCGTTCTTGTCAGAAATGCTGGCTCCAAATGGGCTATTTAAACAGGCTACAGTATTGGTTCATTGCTGTTTGGTCTATAGATTCTGTGTGCTCTTTCCTGATTCCTCTGTTTGACCTATGATCCTGACCTGGCTTGCTCCTGACCTTTATTTGTCTGCTACCTGCTCTGACCTCAGCTTGTCTCTGGATTCTGTCTCTGTTCTTGCCTGATCTACCTCCTTTTGCTGACTTGGCTTGTGACTCGAATATCCTGCTGCTTGCTGTGTATGCCATATATGCCCGACTGTTACTAACCAAGCTACATGACATAAAGCCACAGACTTCAAGTTAAAAATGTTACAAGTTGTAATACTTTCCTACACTATTTACAATTTAAGGGGTCTCGATTATTTCACCTTTTGAGTCCCCTCTGGAGTTGAGAGACAGTGGGATTTATTTACTAAAACTCTGTGCAGAAACCAATCAGCTTCCATTTTTTTTCGTCAAAGCTTAATTGAAGCTAATTGAACAAGCTCAAGTTAGCTTTATTTAACAAGCTGATTGGTTGCCCTGCACAGCTGCACCAGATTTTGCACCCTCCAGTTTTAGTAAAATCAACCCCATTGTATGAAAAAAAGAGGAACTTTAAATTGCCTGTAAATTCTATATCTTGGAGCACAGTATAGAACATAGGCAACATATGTGTCAAATTACCTGAAGGTACATACCTATAACCCATGGTGTATGTATATGTTGCATGTGTCCTATGAACAGTGTATAAAGGGTGCGCTGATAAAATAAAAAGTGCTGCAACCAAAGATCAAAATGTGGTCTGAAATAATGAAATAAATAGTCTGGTGTGCTAAATTAATGATGATGTCATTCTAAATATCAAAACACACAGAGTGATTAAAAAACTATAGGTGCACTACAACAAATGTAACCAAAAGTTACCAAAATTAATCATATATGGTGAATGGTGATATATGAACACAAATGAACAATAATAGAAGTGTGCAATAATTCCAAAGGAATATACAAAAGTCCCATATATGGTGTCTCAAATATGAGTCTAAAATACTCCAAATATTGAGAAAAAAACAAACGTAAACAACTCCAGGTGATGAAATGAAAAAAGGATGTGTTAGGTCAGTGGTTCTTAACCTGAGTTCGATCGAACCCCAGGGATTCGGTGAGTCAGTCTCGCGGGTTCGGCGGAGGTAATTTCTGAACTGGTCTCTGAAAGACAACAGCAGAAGTCACACTGATTTGCAGTAAATATTCATTATTATGTTTTTGTGTGAAAATCATGTTTTAATGGTTTTGTTCTTTGTTCTTAATGGTTTTGTTCTTTAATGGTTTTGTTAATTTTGTGCACCTATGTATAAATATATACCTAAATATATACCTATGTTTTGAATTTGAAAAAATTATATTTTATTTTTCCAATTAAGAAGGGTTCGGTGAATGCGCATATGAAACTGGTGGGGTTCAGTACCTCCAACAAGGTTAAGAACCACTGTGTTAGGTGCTCCAAACAAAAACACGTGTCAGGTGCTTATGTCTTGTGTCCCACCACCTTAAACATGTATTTATTACCAGCTGGTAGAAGTCAAGGGCAGAGAAACAGCCACCTCAAGACTACAAACTCCTTATACTGTGAGGGTGATACACTTTTCCCACACCTTGTGAAGGGGTTTGTAAAGCCTCTTACCAGATGGGTGAAGGTCCAAGGCATGTGTCTATCCAATTGAAAGGGGCTTTTTCCCATCACAATGAGTCTGTTCTCGGGTGTAATGCGGAGGATCCCTGGCAGCCTTTATATTCCTTCCTGGTCCCCAGATTTTCTCATATACAAGGAACAGAAGGATGGCCAATAGTGCATTATCCCAAATAACTTTATTAAAATAAGGTAAAGACATAAGCACCCGACATGTGTTTTTGTTTGGAGCACCTAACATATCTTATTTTCATTTCATCACCTGGAGTTGTTTACGTTTGTTTTTTTCTCAATATTTGGAGTATTTTGGACTTATATTTGAGACACCATATATGGGACTTTTGTATATTCCTTTGGAATTATTGCACATTTATCTTATTGGTCATTTGTGTTCATATATCACCATTCACCATATATGATTCCTTTTGGTAACTATTGGTTACATTTGTTGTAGTGCACCTATAGTTTCTTTATCACTCCATGTGTCCTATACCAGTGTTTCTCAACCTTTTTTCAGTCAAGGCACCCTTTAAAAATGATGGATAGTCTTGAGGCACCCTTTAAAAATTATGGACAGTCTAGAGGCACCCCATTCTAAAATGTAAAAACTATTCTAAAAGTTTTACATAATGCAGCAACATCCACAAGTCCAAGTAGGACACCCAACCTTAGAAGTGATTTATTCTTCTAAAGCAAATATAATTTTTCAAACTGGTACTGACTAGTATTCCAATGTTTCTCTTCTTCCTCAGTTTTTCTCCATCACTGTTGGAGAGGGGCAGGGGAGAGACAAACAAGGATGCTGTGCAGGCCACTGACATCCTCCTTATAAACAAATGATGCCCTTGGTTGTTAGAACGCCGGCAGCTAGAAGGTTGTAATGGTGCACAATGAAAACCTGTGGCTTTATGTAACTAAAAGGAAGGCTTCATCCACCCCCCTGGCTTGTATACAATTTTTGGGCAATTTATAGGCATCCCTGAAGAAAATTATAGGCACCCTGGTTGAAAAAGGCTGTCCTATCAGTACAAATGAGATAATCTATTGTTATAGATGCATGAAAATAAAGCTAAAATATACAGTAAACGGTATTTAAAAATGAACTCCAGACAGTTAAAATCAAACCGTTGTGTAGAGTAGTGCTTGCATTACAATGGTTCATACTTTTTACTCTTATCCTGCATTCCAGTGTTGCCAAATTTCCTGCAAAGTCACCCTTGTGTCAATTAAAAAGCTTTGAGTTACTCTTTTAAAACTGGTCACTGTCAAAGAGCAGGGTGACTGGTCACCTTATGCCCCTTGGAGTTCAATTTACACATAATGCTGACATCATCACATGAACTCTTCTTGTGGGAGGAAAAAAGCAAGGGAGTATGGCTGCTGGGTCTACTCTTCATCTCCACACCCAGTACCACCCCACCTTGGCAAAGCTCTGCCCTGTCTCAGCATATCAGGCATAACCACCACTCATCCAGCTGCCAGTCAAAAAGATAGAAACTCACATGAGCTATGCCAATCCATTCAAGCAGCTAGAGGGGTGATGGCAATTTTAGTCTGGCTGGTCACACATTTGTGCCTGGGAGCCAAATAATGCACCCTGCCAACACTTTCTGCCACAGGACAGAGAAGGAGCCTTGTGATGACATTTAATGGTTGAGAAAGCAAAAAAAAAAAAAAAAATAGGCATGTTAAAAAGCAGGTGTGTAAGTCACAAAATGTTTAATACAAGAGAGGAGAAGCAGAGAGGGGGTGAGTGTAGCTTCTATTTTGCATGTAGGTCAGCTTTAAAGAAAAACACAAATATAAATCAGTTTTGACACGTCTAAGCACTCTGAAAGCTGACATTTTTCATAAATAAGTGACTAATGCAATAAAATATGAAAAATAAATAATCACGTAATTGAAGATGTTACCCATTAGAATACTTATTTATTCTTTCCAAAAAATGAAAGGTAAAACCAAATTTCTGGCTATTATCAAAAACTCCAATTTTGTGCACGTCTTTTTCTTTAGTTTCAGTGCATCAGCCCTGTAGTGTCTGAATGCTACTTGTACATCCTGGAGTGTGTCTTAGTAACTGACAAAGGCTAGGGATCTCTGGATTAAAGTAAATAACCTTTAATACAGAAAATTTGAATCCGAGTCATATTTCACATTATCTAGCATTATCTTGGTATCATAGGAAGGCAGAATTGAAATATTTTGACTTTAATCCAACACAAACAAATGAATCTTAAATGCGTTTTCTGATAGGATCATTCTGGGTTGAAAGATGTCCCTGGGTTATGTCTGGCATTGAGATTAAGATCTAAAAAGATTTTTTTTTTATATGAAACATTCTTCAGCTATGGACATTTATATAAAATGACTTAGTGAAGGATCTCGGGGAGACAGAATGTACACACAAAGGTTTGAGTGTAATATGGTGTTCAGGAATTTTAATGCCACATACTTAAATTTTTGAGCCGAGAAATAATTGAGCAAATCAAAAGGGGCAGCAGTTCCTGGGTACTACAGTACCCAAAATAATGATGCCAGCCTTAATTATGTGACTGAGTTATTCAGCTTTTAGGTCTAATGAAGAAAAATAGTTGGCATGATATTCATTAAGGAGGCTTTGTAGGAGGGACAAAGTCCAGTGGTCACACAAAGGGCAAATAATATGGAAAAAATGGGCTTTAAAACATTATGTTACGATTAAAATGAAAAATGAACACTAGTTATTTGTCATTAATAATACATAGCCCATTCAACTAATAATGAACACTTCAATAGCCATGCTCCCATTCTAAAACCATTTATGGAAAGAAACCCATAGAAAAGAAAGAACCAGCATAGTAAAGAGTAGGGATCAACTGATTATCAGGAAAGCTGATATATCGAGGGCCGATATGCACTTTCCCTCATATATCGGAATCGGCCCCGGAGGTTACCGATATTGCTGATATTTCGGGAAAGTGCATGTACCGGAGTGATGCCTGCAGCTAGAGGCATCAACCCGGTATCGGCGTCCATAGCCGATGGTCGGCTGTTTTGTAATGACAACCGATGCGGCTGAGAAGCCGCTCGGCTGTCATTACAAGGAGCGGGAGGGGACATCCCCCCTCCCGCCGCCTTCCGCGGCTCACTCGGGTCTCCTGTCCCACCGAGAGTTCCCGGCAACCAGCCTCCATGGCCGCCAAAGACCCGTTCAAAGCCGCATTCGGCTCTGATCGGGTCTCCATGCGAAAACCCGAAAGTAATGTCATGACATCACTTCCAGGTACTGGTGCCAGATTAAAAAAAATTACAGCTTTTAAAAGAGCCAAACTTGGCGTTTTGAATGCTTTTAAGTGCAGAGGAGGGGTTTGGGGTCTTTTAGACCCCCAGATCCCTCCACAAGAGTACCTGTCAAGAAAAAAAAAAAAATTTAAATGTACAAAAATATCGGCCCATATCGACTGATACTGATATGCATTGGCCAAGATATCGGTATCGGTATTTGCAATGAAAAACCGATATCGGTCGATCACTAGTAAAGAGCTTATGTACATTATGATGCCATACGTACATAGAAAATACTTTATGTACATATGAAAATACCTCCCTCCAGGGTACAATAAAGAACCAGGAGAAATGTGCCCTACAGTATAAGACGAGCTTATTAAAACTTGAATTAAAAAATTGTATGCAACTGCAAAAAGGCTAATCACTCGTCTTTGAATGTATAATGCCAAAGTCCATCATACTATATTGTGTGACTCTTTGTGATAAAAAAAAAATATACATAGTATGTTTTAATGGATTCTCCCCCCTTGATGAAAAGATGACAACCCAGACATGATATTAATCAAGATGATACTATACTGTAAGTCTTTGCGAGATCGCTGTGTGCCACAGAGCAGCCATTAACATATCAGATTCCATTATAGAGATATTTTATTTATAAATACATATATACAGGATACCACTGAGGGAAACTTTATTGAAGTATTTGATTGGTTGATTATTATTAGTTTATTGGTTTAAATATTATTATTGACAAATGTCCATTGCAGTCTAAATTGTTTTGCTAAATCTTGTTGTTTTTATTATAAAGTCACCATAAATTCCCGATAGTTAAAGAGTTTGTTGACCCACATGGTGTAACTGGTAAACTGGGTCATTAGGGCTTCTATTATTACGTTATTATTATTATTTTTTTTTTTTAATCTAGTATGCAGCACTATTGTAACCAGTAATCCTGTAAAAATAAGTGTTACAATAATAAATACTATTTGATAGATATAAAGAATAACATTTAATAAACACATGCAGCTGAATGGAGCTGTGCTGTGTATGAAGATTTAATAATACCTAACGGGGGACTCTTTCTAAAGGAATGCTGTGTAGCTCCAGGCAAGGACACACAGTGAGGATTGCTGAATTAAAGAATGCAGGTAAGTATTGCTCCAGGTAAGCTGCACGCATGGGGGTGGGGACAAGCCTTAAAGGACAATTTGAAAAAAGCTACATTTGCCCTTTAAAGTAAAATTCTGGGCTACTCTAAACTAATTTTAAAAGTGCTCTCTCCCCCTTTCTAACACCTAAACTAACTAACTCTTGGAAGAAAGATCTCTATACTTACCTATTTTCAGGCCACTCAGGTCAAGTCACACGAGCTTCCCTCCCAGCAGCTGCAGGGGAGCAGAGATGGTTCTTGACAAAGGCTGGTAATTCAATGAACAGTGACATCACCTTTTGTCTTACTAAGGTCCATCCATTGTCAGCGTTCCCTCCTCTTCCCTGCAGCCAGTGAAATTGACTGAACTGAAGCGGCCTAAAAAATAGGAAAATATCTTTCTTTCACAGGTTTGTTAGCACAGGTGTTAGAGAGGGTAGTTGGGAGAGAGCCTGTTTAAGATTAGTTAAGATTAGCCCAGAATTCTACCTTTCTTCTCAATTTTAAGTGTTACTTTCTTTGCATAAGTAAATTGTAGTTAGTGGAAAGTATGCTTGAATACCCCCAAAGCATCTTTCTATCTGGGAACAGCAGAAATAAAAGTCAGAGAAAGTTTAAGTCGGGTTTAAGAAATTGATAGCTGTGGAAACACGAGACTGTACTGGAAATGCCTGGCTGCCATAAATAATGTATCTGTCTTTCAGGGAGCGGGAATAATACATTGGTACAAAGCAGAAATGATAATTAGGAAAATGTTCTTTTCATTCTCCTGAATACCAAATTTAGTGGACGCAGATCAAAATAAAAGGGAATGTTTAACTGTATAACCCAGAGCCACTCTATTTTTACACTACATTTATTCACATGTTCTGTACATTTGTCCTTAATTATTTTAATGGAACAAAATGGCAGAAGAAATGCAGATGCTTAGATTTGCATTTCAAATTAATGATAGACCCCAGTTTAAAGGCATCTGTTATACACAGAATTCATATAGTTACAAAACTGCATATCTTAATAAAGCTAATCCAGATAGTTAACCTTGTAAAAATATAAGTATATACTTAATATATAATGGAAAATTGTTGACAGTACTTACCCTCATTTTCCTTTTCTTTGATCCCATATAGGACATTCCTTACTAGAAGAATATGAGACAGGCAGAATTTAGTGCAGGTGTTGTGAAAAACTCAGAATGGACCAGAAAGGGCTATTTTCTGGCATGAGGCAGAGCCAGGAAAAGAAAATTACGGTAAGTATTGTCAACAATTTTTCATTTTCCTGGCTCTGTGTCACGCCACCAACACCATGGAAAATAACTAGTCCAAATTCACAGGGGGGAAAAAACACACAAACACAAGATGCTGATACAAAAATATTATAACTTCGACATAGTGGAGGATCAAAAAGATGCACCCATGAAGCTGCCCTGTCTCAAGACCACTTCTAACTTGTCTAATGCATAATGCCTGATAAATGTGTTAGGAATTTACTGCTTTACATATCACATCCGCCGAGACTTTAGACCAAACTGCCCAAGAAGCTGAGACTGCCCTGGTAGTATGAGTCCATATCTCCTGAGGAGGGTGAAGTCCATCCAAGGAATATGCCACTTGAATTGTTTTAACTATCCAGGTTGAGATGACTCTAGGGCAGGGGTGTCAAACCTAATTTCATTGCTGGCCGCATCAGCATTGAGGTTGCCCTCGAAGAGCCAGTTGTATTTGTAAGATTAGATGTCCAGAGCAAGCTCCCTACAGTCAGATGTCAAGAGTCCGTCACCCTCTTCTACATCACAGTGCCACCCCCTCTTACCATGTGCTGCTGCCGGTAAGAACCTGGAAATGGAGCTGAGAATAAGAAAGTGCAGGGTCTGGAGGAGGACCAGAGGAAGGCAGGAGTCAGCTGTCAGAGTCTGCTAAATGCTGACATCAGAGAGGCGGAGACAAGGTGGTGCTGCAGCTGCAGAGAGAGGCGCAGAATCTGTAGTAGGAGTCATGTCCTCCTCTCTGCTGCTGACTGCTGAGACAGGGGGTAAAGGCGAGCCTCTCCCCCGAAATTACAGAGAAGCACAGGATCTGGTGGAGGAGTAATGTCCTACTCTCTGCTGCCAACTGTTGAGACAAGGTGGGGACACAGACAAGAGGGGTGCCACAGCTGTGGAAGAGGTGCAAGGCCACATAAAATGGCCTGGAGGGCCGGATTTGGCTTAAGCCCCTTCTGGGACCTCTAGGAAGCACAAAGAGTGCATTTGATTTACAAAATTGTTCAGTTCAGGACAAATAAGTTTGAAAGGGGTAACTTTAGGTCTAGCCTGTTATAACCATGCTCTTCCGTATCTGGTGCTGAAAGTGCCTGGCCCAAAGGATTGATTCCCAGTTGAAATGGAATTTTGAGGAAAACGTCAGTGGTAAGCTCAGAAAGGCCTTAATTCCACACTATACAACAATACCGGAAAAGGCACTAATATCCAAAACTTGGCTTGCTGAAACTATAGCTGTTAGAAAAAATGTCTTCAAAGTGAGATACCATAGAGAACACTCTGGATCTCTAAAAAAGGGCGAACTCAATAATCTTTTTAAAACTAATGGCAAATCCCACTTAGTAAAGAATGGGTGGCTAGAAGGATGAATCTTGATAGCTGCTTTCAAAAAAACTGATCACCAGAGGCTGTATTTGTGAGGGCGGACAATGCCAATACATGTGTTGGTGTGTTGTAGCTTAATCCAGCATCAAACCCTGTCTGTTGGAAAATAAGAGCATTCACTACTGAAGGAAACTAGAAGGAGAAATTATGCTGGAAAGCAAAGGCTTCAAACTTTTGCCATACTCGGTGGTATGTGGACTTTATAGAAACCTTACGGGCAAATGGGAGGGTGGAAACCACCTATTCTGAAAAGTGTAAATTTTGAAGTCTGTTCCTTTCAAATTTTATGCAGTCAAGGCCAGGCAGGCAAGGTTTGGACGAGTCTGACCGTACAACAGGAGCAGGTCTGGGGCTTGAGAACGTGTGATTGGAGGACATGTTGCCAGGTAACAGAGGAGGAAAAACCATGGCCTCCTTGGTCAAAAAGGAGCAACCAATATTGCTGACACTTTCTCCTCTATGCTCCTAAATAATGATCTGAGAATCAGAGCAATTGTTGAAAAAAGATAAACTAGCTTGAACTTCAACCTCTGGGAATGGGCATCCTGGGCTAGAACCTGTGGACAAAAGAACTGGGAAGAAGACAAGGTACTTGACAATTGCTTGGTTTTGTCATGATATACACATTGGGAAAGCCCCATTGTGCAAAAGCATTTTTCAGATACTCGGGATTAAACATTCACTCTGCGTGACTTGAGATCTTCCAGCTCAATTTGTCCACTGGGGTTTTCTGAGGCCTGGGAATATAGTATGCAGACAATTCTATCAAATGGGTATTGGCAAATCCAAAGATCTCTGCCACCATCTGAAGAAGTTGTAGGCTCGTCATCCTCCCTTGCTTCAATATGTATGAGATAGCAATCTTGTTGTCCATCAACAAATTGACTCTCTGGCCCCATAGACAGGTAGAAATGTCTTCAGGCACCTCCCTGGCTGCTCTCAGTTCCAACAGATTGGAACAGCAAGGAATCTGAGTGCCCAATAGTCTCTGAGCCTTCAAGAGCCAACAATGGGCCCACAACACTCACTCCAGAGTTGATGAGCCTGCCCAGAGAGAGGTTGTAACTTTGGGTCCAACTTGAGAGGTCCTGCTAAATGAAGAGAGGTATCTGAATGTTTTGGTGAGGAGAACTGCAGTTCCATTGACTCAAGACACAATACCGGAATCTCCTTGTATGCCACTGGGCCCATAGTACTGCTGGAATGCATGCTGTAAGAGTGCCCAGGAAACTGATGCCCTGGCGCACCGTAATAGAGGCTGAGAAAAACCTTTCTTTGGACTTTGAGAAAATGCATTTGATCCTGTTCTGTGGAAGGTAAATTCAGTAACACACCATGTCGAAGGACATCCCCACGTATATGAGGCTCTGGGATAGGATAAGCTGGCTCTTTTCTCTGTTCACCATCTAGCTGAATTCTACCAGACTGCAAGACTTGATCTTGGTGCTCCAAAAGAACCTCTGTGGACTGGGCATGAATAAGGAAGTCATCCAGGTATTGAAGTATCCAGGCACCAGGCACAAAGGAAAGCAATTGCTGTGACTAGGACCTTTGAGTAGGTCCTATACGCCACAGCAAATGGGAGTATTCTCTGCCCAGGTGGTAGATGTGTGCTTCCTTGGACTGTTTGCAAGTCTTCCTACTCACACAAAAAGACTGAAAGTGATGCTTTTGGTCTTGGGAAAGCAGGCCAGTTTTCCATTCAGTCCCCCATCATCCTGTCACCAGGATGGAAATTGAGGGAAAATCTAAGATTTGTAGTTGTCACAGCAACAGGAATACAGGAATAGGGAGATAATCCAATAGATGAATGAGCATTTCCCCAAAGGGACAGAAAAAAATCTTAACAGAGGTTTTAAAACTTTTCATCTCTATCCAAAAACAAAAAAAAAACCATTTGGATTTATATGTGCTTAAGCATGCTAATATTTTGAATAAATAGGTTTGGGTAAATTTGGTTGTATTTCTAAAAAACTTTACTGGTTGTTTTTCAGAAATACATATGTTCTGTCTCAAATGTTGCTTTGAGTAAAAGACATACCTCCTGAGAGTCTGTTTGAGCAGTATGGATCAGTCTGACTCAACATGATTCACAGGCACTGTCAACTTACCAAGAAGACTCAAAGGTGGAATCCTGTGTACTTTATTCCAAGCAATTGAATTATAAGAGATTTAACTTAGTGAGTGTTAAACTGAAACTAAACTAGGGAATGGAGGGGGTGTCTAACTAAAGGCTGTACTAAATAGTGTACAAAAGGAGGGGCAAATTTGAATAAACTAAACGCACAAAACATCAAATATTTGACTGCTGTGGCCACATTTTATCCCTATTTTCATAATTGTTATTGGGAATTTTTAGTAAAGTAGATGTAACACTAACAGAATTAAATGTAATTTTTGGAAGCACTGCATATTACAAACAACTGCCACATTTTTCAATAAAATACTTGTTTCCCTATTTTTCTTAGCTTTTGTTGCATCTCAGAACCGTTGATCTTCTGCCTCTTTGCAGCCACTTCATGTCTACAAGTACATCATTGCTGGTGTTCATGTATGGCATTTCTCAGGCTGGCTTCCTGACGGTGACAACAGTGTACCATGTCTGCATAATGTCGGTTAAAATGGTTGCATATAGTCTCACCAGAAGCTTGTATAACAACAATAAAGGGTTGTCACCCTATAACAATAAGTGGCTCTAACATGACACTCATGGTAGAATCAACAGGTATTATTTTAATGAAAGCTGCAGATTAAAATATGCTGAAAATTACTTTTTAAAATTACATAACATATTAAAGCTTATATGAGACTTTAGTGATCGAGTGCACATATGATTTAAGCTATAATAAACAGTAAAAACACGAAAAGGACTGAGGTGGCATTAATGTGCAGGCTTAGATTGAAAGCCTGGTTTATCTTCTTTAGACTGTATTGGAGGCAAGATGGTGGTGCTCAATGGGTGACCAACTAGGTCTCTGGGAGTAGGCTGAAACAGAATGTTTGTTTACTGGTTACGTACCGCTGAGTTGTTCATAGACTGAGTAGTTAATATCTGCCAATGGTTTCTCTAGACTTTAGCAAAATTAAAGGGCGACTTTAAGGGGACATTATTGCTTCTGCTTAGTAAAAAGATAAAACAAAGCCCACCCTGTTATTTAAAAGTTACTCATTCAACTGCAAGCGCTGACAATCTTGCTTTCTACTGCTGACTAAAAATCTTGTGCAACTGATGGACTTCAAAGTGAGTCAGATGCCCGGTCCCCTGCTGTTTTCCATAGTTCCTCCAGCCACCGTATACATCACCACTGTGTCCTGCACTGATATTTGAGTCAGTGGAAGGAACCACAGAGCACAGAAGAATATGAGACTGCAGAAGCTCTGTAATAGAGCAAACTTTGGACTGCATGGGTAGCTGGACAGGTATACATTTTAAGATGGGCTGGGTTTTGTGTAATTATTTAAGAATGTGACTATTTTGTAACTAGTCTTTGCCTTGTTTTTGTTTTTTTTTTTTGTCTAGTCCAGCCTTTCTCAACCTTTGTATCACAGAGGAACCCTGAAAAAAACTTTCCAGCCTCAGGGAACCCCTACTAAAAATTTCTGTATCTACAACTCATGCCACAATAGTGTGATGGTCAATGGGAAGAATGCTCCTTACACTTGTGGAGATTGGGGAGAAGGATCCTTTTACATATAGCAAAAATTGCTGCTTGCTCAAGGAACCCCTAGCAAACTCCACCCATGGAACCCTGGTTGAAAAACCCTGCTTCGAATGCAAATAAACATTTGGAAAATGCATGTTAACCACTTGCCGTCTGCTTACATGGACACTACATGCGGCAAAGTGGTCTGTTATCGCCTGGCGACGTAGACCTACGTCGCCAGACACTCCCCTTTCTCAGCGGCGCGCGCGCGCCGCCGGAGGCTCGCTCCCACCGTATTCAGTCACAGTGGGAGTCGGGCCAGGGGAGGAGCAGCAGCGATCGCCGCCGCTCTTCCCTGATCGTCGGGGATCTAGTGTGGAGATCTGCCTGCTTGTGTAAACACAAGTGGGCGGATCTCCTAAGTGACAGGCAGGGTCAGATTGCAGGGTTCAGCATAGCTGAACCCTGGATCTGTCCTTGTGTCACACAGTCACCTCCCCCCACACACGTCAGTAAGCACCAGGCATACATTAACCCCTCCCTCTCCAATAAAATTAAACCCTTCCCTGCCAGTGTCATTTTTACAGTAACAGTGCATATATATAGCACTGATTACTGCAGTAATGTCACTGGTAACCCCAAAAGTGTCAAAAATGTCAGTCAGGGGTCCGATCTGTCCGCCGCAACGTCGCAGTCCCGCAAAAAAAATCGCAGGTCGCCGCCATTACTCGTTAAAAAAAAAAACACCAAAAATGACAGAAATCTTTCCCTTAGTTAGTAAACGCAATAACTTTTGCGCAAACCAATCAAAATACGCTTATTGTGATTTTTTTTTACCAAACATAGGTAGCAAAAAACAAATTGTCCAAAAATTTAAAAAAATTTAGATTTTTACATTTTTTGGGGGGGGGGGAATTTCATATAAAAAAATGTGAAAAATGTTGTTTTTTCAAAATTTATGCTCTTTTTTTGTTTATAGCGCAAAAAGTAAAAATCGCACAGGTGATCAAATACCACCAAAAGAAAGCTCTGTTTGTGGGAAAAAAAAGGACGTAAATTTCGTTTGGGTATGGCGTCGCACGACCGCGCAATTGTCAGTTAAAGTAGCACGGCGCCGGATCGCAAAAAGTGGCCCAGACGTAAGACAGCAAAATCCTCTAGTGGTAAAGTGGTTAAACACATAGTAAATGCATTTAGAATCCATGTAAAATGTATCTCATGTGCCCAGACTGTATACATCACCTTTAACAACATTTTTAATTACAGATGTAATATACTTTGTATATGTAATATACTTTGTAATGTACATACTTTATGAAAGAATCCCAATTTATAGCTGCTACAGTAAAAGCATCATAAAATGCAGCAATCTTAGGACATTGACTAGCTGTGAGTGTTTAAAGTTGTTTGTTGAAAAATGTTATTCTTCTGCATATGGATGGCTGCATTCCATCCAAGACTCTCAGAATAAATCAGGTGAGGAGTGAGCTAGGGGGGGGGGGGGGTGCCTAAATCAGGCCAGTACAAATAATATATGCTGAGATAGTGGCCCTGAGTGGGGATACCCCAACACTGAGACTCCAGAGCAGAACTTGCAGTCAAGGGCACATGCTGGGTATTGTATGGCTACCTGCTCCTCGTTCAGTCCTGGGATCACAGCCTCTGGTAGAGGAAAATCTTCCAGCACCAAATTCTTTTAGAGGCGCTATGTGACCAAATGATAAAAGCTGCAAAGAAAGCGTATACTGGAAGATGTGAAAAGGTGTGTCAGTAAACCATGTGCTTTAGGAACGTTCACCTTTTAGACATGTGTGATTCGTTTAGTTACAAATCGAAATTCAGGCAACATTTTCATTATTTGGAGATTTGGATGTATTGGAATCTCTGAATCACAATAGTAACGAATTTCAATGAATGCAAATTAAATTATAACAAAACAACAAATTACTTCAAATTTATTTGTTTCATTTGGAGGACAATATGCGATGGTTGGGCCTTTTGTTGGGGATTCTCCTATCCACTTTGAATGTGTGGTTGGGGGAGTCTGTTTTTTTTTTTTTGATCAGCTGGCTCTGGCTGGCTGATCTAAAAAAAAAATAAAAATAAAAAGATCCATAAATGGCCAGCCTTAGTCCCCAGAAATATGCTCCATTATGAATGGGCTAGTTGATTGTGTTTTTCCCTCTCAAGCCAAATATACTCAATTCTCTTCTATATTTCAAATAATCTTAGGGGTCCATTTTAAAAAAAGATTTACTGGCAAATTTGTCAATGAATCCTTATGCCAAAGTCATCTTTTTCACATTCACCCACATTAGCCCAGCATTTCATGCCCGCATTCAACCTATTAGGATGAATGGACATCAACCAAATGTTGACAGCTGCTGAAAGTCAAATTTAAAGTAAGCGGTATAAACAGCTCTTAACCTAGCAGGTGAACTTGCCACCCTGAACTCTCTGTGGTGCTGAAACTATGCTTTTATACAAGTCAATATCTTTTTGTGCAAATAGAGCTTATTAGAAAACATCATCCTTTTCATTGTACCGATGAAAAATATATAGTTGCAATCACAGATATCCTTTAAGCTGAGTTTTGGAAAGTGGAGATCTATTATCAACCTGAACATAACCTTATCAGCATCAGGGAGGCAGAGCGAGATTTCGCCAGAAGGCTCATTGGCAGTGTACCATGCAAAATAGTTTTCAGACAAGGAAAAAAAAGTGGATAAATTGTGACATCTGCTCCTGCATCTGCCAGTAACATTTATCCTTCGTCACTTTGTCCCTCTGCTGTTCCTTTTTCTTTCATTTATTTTCATCAAGTTCCAGATTAAGAATGTTTTGAACAATGCAATAAATAGCAGCTTATGGAAAAGAGCTAAGCATGCAGCTGAACAATTATTAAGAAGGGATTTCTTTGTTTTTATTATAATGTACTGTATAATAAAGATAAAATGCTAATACTAAGACCTAAGGCCAGTACCTTTTATACTTACAGGTTTGTAATGCAACTATGACTCCAAACAAATCCTCTTATTAGTATTGGCTTGGTTGTTTTTGCTGTGTAACAGAATTTCCAATTTAAATAACTTCTACTGCACATGTCACACACCTATTATACCTGAAAAAAATCAATATCCTCCATCTCCCATGTAACACACTGACAGTACTATTTTTTTCTTTTATTCATCTTTTCTTAAGTCTGGAGGTTTGCCAATTGACTTTGCCGAGACCTCCTTGATGCTTTTCTGCTGCTACTCTGGATTGGACAGTCCTTGCCAGTGAAGACAGAGCCACTCTTTACATCAGTACACTTTAAATGGATGCTGCCCATGATGCCCTTAACTCACATTATGTTCTCAGTCTTCTGGCTTAAGTGAAGCTGGGCATCTATAACCCAGAAGGGAATCCTTTGGCAAAGAACAAGTACTGAGGGCGGCAACTCTAGGCTGAAGGTAAGTATGGCAGCCAGAGCTTTTTTTTTTTCCAATTGTCTGGATTGAAACAACAGTGTCTGCACTCAGCATTTCCCCATCCCCTCCACTATAATTTTCGGCCCCCTGCGTGCTTCCCCAAACACTACGATACCCCTGTGTGCCCTTCCCCCAGCAATGACAGCTCTCCCCCCTCTCCCTCCTGCCCACTGACAACCACTGTAGGGGAAAAAGGTTCAGGATGGATAGTGGTGGACCAGTAAATCTGTTAAATTTAGTGGCCCCTTCCTTTTCTGAATGAGCACAGTGATCAGTACCGATTTCTCTTGTGTTTATTCATAACTGAAGCACAGTAAACTGTGTTTAGTATGCGTCAGTTTGTGAATGGAGTGTGGAGAAGAGGGCACTCAGGATAACAAGGAGACTTTGACAATCAGTACATGGCTGGCTCTTGAAATGTGAATAATGCACCACAGCAGCTCTTTAGAGGAAGGAAGTGTACTCTATAGGAAAAACAAAGCAGAGAAGAAGGTGCTTCTAAGTGCAGTAATAAAACACTTTAATGACAAGGAAGGGTTAAAAACACTTACAAGATGGAAGTGAAAAACAGGCATATCAATGAATCCATAACATCCATTGAGATGCCTCCTGGGAGTAAAGACAGATGCAGGTGGAAGTTCCAAAAGACCAGTGGTGGGAAACACTGTGTCTCTGATCCAAGATGGAGAGCCGTGCTATCAGGACCAGCATGGAATCTAGGCAACTGGAAGTGGTGTCTGACTGGGTGGGATATGTTTTGGAGCATGCCCAGTCAAACCTTTTGTTTGAAGAAGGAGCGACTGGGCATGCTCCAAAACATGTCCCACTCACTTTGACGTCACTTGTGGTTGCCTGGATTTCATGCTGGTGCACCCCAGGTAAAAAATTGTATTAATGTGCATAAAGAAGCCAAGGAAAGATGGAAAAATCTCCAAAAGGCATCAAATTACAGATTAGACATTCTTATAATATGTCAACAAAAGTTATATTTTATTTCCATCATTTACACTTTCAAAATAACAGAAAACAAAAAAAATGGCGTCTGCAAAAGTTTGGGCACCCTGCAGAGTTAATATCTTGTACTGCCCCCTTTGGCAAGTATCACAGCTTGTAAACGCTTTTTGTAGCCAGCCAAGAGTCTTTCGATTCTTGTTTGAGGTATCTTTGCCCATTCTTCCTTACAAAAGTCTTCCAGTTCTTTGAGATTTATGGGCTGTCTATCACGCACTGCTCTTTTATCCATAGATTTTCAATTATGTTGAGGTCAGGAGATTGTGAAGACCATGGCAAAACCTTCAGTTTACGCCTCTTGATGCCGGTGTGTTTAGGATCATTATCCATTTGTAGAAGCCATCCTCTCTTTAACTTCAGCTTTTTCACAGATGGCATCAAGTTACCATCCAAAATTTGCTGAAATTTTATTGAATCCATTTTTCCTTCTACTCGTGAGATGTTCCCTGTGCCACTGGCTGCAATACAACCCCAAAGCATGATTGATCCACCCCCATGCTTAACAGTTGGACAGAGGTTCTTTTCATTAAATTCTGTGCCCCTTCTTCTCCAAACATACCTTTGCTCATTCCTGCCAAAAAGTTCAATTTTAACCTCATCGGTCCACAGAACTTGTTTCCAAAATGCATCAGGCTTGCAAAGTTCAAACGCTGATTTTTGTGGTGAGGACGTAGAAGAGGTTTTCTTCTGATGACTCTTCCATGAAGACCATATTTGTACAAGTATCTCTTTATAGTGGAATAGTGTACCACAACTCCAGTGTCTGCCAGATCTTTCTGGAGGGATTGAGCAGCCAAACGTGGGTTTTGAATTGTTTTTCTCACAATCCTGCGAGCTGTTCTGTCTGATATTTTTCTTGGTCTTCCAGATCTTGCTTTAACTTCCACTGTTCCTGATGACTGTCATTTCTTTATTACATTCCGAACAGAGGATATTGACATCTGAAAAGGCTTTGCTATCTTCTTATAGCCTTCTCCAGCTTTGTAAGCATCAACTATTTTCAGTTTCAGTTTTCTAGACAACTGCTGGGACAAGGTCAGATGAGTCTGGGCATTTAAAACCTTTGAGATTGACATCCTAGATTATGATTGAGAACAATCCATGACACTGGCAGGTCTCAGCCTTGCAAAGGTGGCAGTGCATGCTATAAATTCTGCAGGGTGCCCAAACTTTTGCAGACACCATTTTTTTGTTTTCTGTAATTTTGAAAGTGTCTGTGATGGAAATAAAATCTAACTTTTGTTGACATATTATAAGAATGTCTAATCTGTAATTTAATGCCTTTTGAAGATTTTTCCATCTTTCCTTGGCTTCTTTATGCACATTAATACAATTTTTTACTGGGGTGCCCAAACTTTTGATCCTCACCGTACAGTTGTGCTCATAAGTTTACATACCCGGGCAGGATTTATGATTTCTAGGCCATTTTGCTAAGAATATGAATGATCACACAAAAACTTTTCTTTCACTCATGGTTAGTGTTTGGCTGAAGGCATTTATTATCAATCAACTGTGTTTACTCTTTTTAAATCATAATGACAACAGAAACTACCCAAATGACCTGATCAAAAGTTTACATACCCCAGTTCCTAATACCGTGTATTGCCCCCCTTTGACATCAATGACAGCTCAAAGTCTTTTGTGGTATTTGTGGAAGAGGCTTTTAATCTTCTCAGATGGTAAATCTGCCCATCCTTCCTGGCGAAAAGCCTCCAGTTCCTGTAAATTCTTGGACTGTCTTGCATGAACTGCGTGTTTGAGATCTCCCCAGAGTGGCTCAGTGATATTGAGGTCAGGAGATTGAGATGCCCACTCCAGAACCTTCACTTTTTTCTGCTGTAGCCAATGACCGGTCGACTTGTGTTTAAGATCATTGTCATGTTGAAATGTCCAAGTACGTTCCATGCGCAGCTTCGAGACTGATGAATGCAGATTTTCCTCCAGTATTTTTTGATAACATACTACATTCATCTTACCTTCAATTCTCACCAAATTTCCTGTGTCTTTGTAGCTCACACATCCCCAAAACATCAGCAATCCACCTCCGTGTTTCACAGTAGAAATGGTGTACCTTTCATCATAGGCCTTGTTGACTCTTCTCCAAATGTAGCGTTTATGGTTGTGGTCAAAAAGCTACATTTTGGTGTCATCACTCCAAAGACTTTGTGCCAGAAGGTTTGAGGCTTGTCTCTGTGCTGTTTGGTGTATTGTAAGTGGGATACTTTGTGGCATTTGCGTAGTAATGGCTTTCTTCTGGCAACTCGACCATGCAGCCCATCTTTCTTCAAGCGCCTCCTTATTGTGCATCTTGAAACAGCCACACCACATATTTTCAGAGAGTCCTGTATTTCACCTGAAGTTATTTGTGGCTTTTTCTTTACATCACGAACAATTATCCTGGCAGCTGCGGCTGAAATTTTAGTTGGTCTACCTGACCGTGGTTTGGTTTCAACAGAACCCCTCATTTTCCACTTCTTGATTACAGTTTGAACACTGCTGATTGGCATTCTCAATTCCTTGGATATATTTTTATATCCCTTTCCTGTTTTATACAGTTCAACTACTTTTTCCCGCAGATCCTTTGACAATTCTTTTACTTTCCCCATGACTCAGAATCCAGAAACTTCAGTGCAGCACTGAATGAAAGATGCAAGGGTCTGCTGGGGCACCAAGAGGGAGCAGTGATGACACCCCTACATCATGTGACAGTACACAGGCTAGTAATTGATCACTAGCCCTGAACATAGCAACATGGAAGGAGAGCACTTGAACCAGCAGCAACAGAAGAAGGAGAGGGCGAGTGTCAACAGGCTGTGGAGGGGTGGGTGCCCAGACAAGGACTTTACACTTTGCCCAGTGTAGACACAGTGTAAACGGCAAGGGATTTACACTTTGCCCAGTGTAGACACAGTGTAAACGCCAAGGGATTTACACTTTGTCCAGCTGTCACTTTGCTGGGAAAAGGGACATCTCTTTAAAGCGTTTTCAAGGAAATCAAGACTCTTATTTCCATTGTTAGTGATCAAAGGGGGTATAATGTAAACACATAAAACAGATGATTCAAATAGCAGCTTTGCTTCAATCTTGAGAGACTTTGCAGAAGTACCTTGTTGCATTGGGTGATGCGGAATGTTTTTCATTATTGTGGTGTGTATTGTCCTGGCCATGTGTAACTTTCCCTTTTTTCTAGTTTTTAATGGATCTGAACAGCTGACATTTTTGTTTATTGTTCTTGTTCAGAAACACTGTGATTGAAGCCTTTTTGGCCAAATGGGGAGAGAAATGAGGGTGAGGAGTTGCTGCTCTGGCTCATTTGCGTGTATGTGTAAATGTCAGCTTGAGTTTTTGAGCTCTCTAAACAACAGGGTTTTCATAAACAGCTGATAAGGTGAAACTAGAAATCTCCACCTGCTGGTTGCATATAAAAAATACTCATATCCAACACTTCATATTTACCTAACTTAAAAAACTACATTTTAATGATTTTTCTTTTTTATTCCTAACCTTAATAAATAAGAAAAAAATGTACATAAAAGCATTACACATTCCCTTTAAGTACCAAATCTTTTTTTGTCCTTGGTGCTGGCAATACAGCGCTAGAAAATGAATGCTAGAGACATGTCCATGGCTGTATTTGTTCAGCAAAGAAGCTATGTTATTGGATAAAAAAAAGATATGTCTTAAGCAATATTGAACAATAGAAAATGTGGCATTCTGTGTTCCTAGAGCTGTTGGACATTCTGAGAAGAGATTTCCCCAGTCAGCACATGACAAATGTGTTATCATCACTTCAATGTCATACTCTTCTAGATGGAGAGTCTGGCGGTATCGCTCCTACAATCTGCTTCCCTGACAACTATTTATTTTAAATGAGAATAATTCTGTCAACAAGATAATTTATTCTTAAAGTGTTACTAAACCCAGGAGCCTGCATTCCCTATATGTGGTCTCCACAGTACTCAGGACATTAAAACACAATCGTTTTAGTAAATTTAAACTGCTAAATACCTTTTCTCATCAACAGTATATAGCAGTCTTGTGACTTCTAAATGTGTTTGCTTAAAGCTTGTAGGAGGAGTTTTCATTCTCCTCTGACTGTCCTATGAGGCTGCAGGACCCCTGACCCTCTGTCTGGACAGCAGTGCCGGGAAAAGGTCATCCAGTGCCCAGGGCAAGGATGCCAAACTGCACAGTAAGGGTCCCTTAGGGGTAAGGGTCAAGGTGCCCCCTCATCCCTGCAATAAACCATTGTGCCGAGGGCAACCGTCCCTTCTGCCCACCCCTTGTCCTGTGCTTGCTGGACAGTGCTGATTAGCCCTGTGCTGATCACACAAACTCTCTAGCAATAGATACCAAACTTAGCATGTACAGCTAATTCCCTTAGCCTCTGTTGTATCAGGAGATTGATTTGAGGCAGTGGAAGAAGAGAAGGAACAGAGAAGACAGGATCAAACAGCCTTTTCACACAATGCAGAGGATTAACCCCTTAGGACAAATCAAAAGTTTAAACAGCACACTGTAGGTGAAATCTATTTATTTTAAATGTTTTGCATTTTTTATGTTAAAGTGAATCTTTCCATGCAGGTCAAAGGTAAAAGGGTCTCCCTAGCAGCGTATTTTCCCCTTGTCTTTACACTCTTAGCGCCCCATGCACCTGAGTACAAAGAGCAAAAAGAAAAACTCGGCACTTCGAGATAAGGGTGAGTATATGACTCACTGTCTCTGTTCTGATGGTGATGGTGCATCACAAATGGCCCACTGTTGTTTCATGGGGGTGTGGAAATGCTGATAGCCCAAACAAACTGATTGATTTAAATTTCTGGTAGATGCTGGAGAATGAAACCACCACATCATTTCCTTATATCTCTTGAGTACTGCATTGGTAAAATATTGGTTGTTGAATGCCCTCTGCACAGATCTTCACTGTACTGATCACTGTACTGCTCTTTTTCTGCATCCTGCTAATAGGCAAAAGGCAGAGAAACAGCAGCGCACTGATAAACAACCTTAAATTCTAGTAGTGCTCATAGAAACATTACTACAGTAGTAGAAAATGCTAGTTGCTTGAACGTCATGCTGATCCATTAGAATCAATAATTTTTGGGTCACTGACCTGAAACAAGTATGCAGATCAGAGTTCTGAAAGTGCTGCAGCCAGTACAGCCAGGCAACAAACATTTTTAGAAGATTAAAGCCCCGTACACACGAGTCGAAATTCGGCCGGGAATTTTCGTCCGACGACCGATCTGCCGATTTTTGGCTTGTTAGTATGGTGCTTCTGACAACCGACTCCAACTTTTCGGCCGAAAAAATCCTGGTGTGCAGGCTATATAATTTTTGTCGACCATCAAAACACGTCCGATTTTCGTCTCATTAGTACAGATTTCGATGAAGAAAAATCTTATGAGCAAGACTAGGCATGCTCAGAGATGAAAGAACACATAGAAAGCAATCCAACACATGACATCACTTCTGAAGTAGAATTCTGTCGTGCGGGAAAATTCTTGTGCAGTCTAGAGCACATTCCAACCAACAGACACCACTCTGGACAAAAGACGGACGACCGGTCGGCAGAAATTCGTTGCGTGTGTACGGGGCTTAAGAATGGCAACCTCCATAATTCTCTTAGTACAGGTTTACTTTAGTTGTTAAACAGGACACAAATCTAGATTAACCTGGGATTAAACAACCTTTGACTAGATTTTCTCATATTTAGTTTGTTTATAAATTCCCACTCTTTCTCCTCGGCTCTTACATCTGCGGTTGGATAGGATTGCCACTACATTTTGTACTGTGAAACTTTTCTTTTGTCTCTGAAATACAATAAACATTCCTGGGGGACAAGAATGACAATATTTGGGATTCATTTTCACATGGGTGAGCAACTGTGGTTTCTGGAAAACCAGATTGCAGAGAACAAGGGAATTTGAAAGACAATGTACAGTCTTAACAACGTTTTTTTTTAAGATATGAAGTTAAAAGAGATCAATTTATTGTAAATAATTTTAAGTACGTTTAAGTGGTGCAAATCTAATTTTTGTGTATTAATCCTAATTATATATGCACATAGGGCATACGTAGATGTATCATCCACTAGGCAACCTAGACAGGAGCCTAGGATCAGTTAAATACCAAGGGACAAGTTGCAAACTTCGTGCTCCTGCACTAAACCAGGGGGAATTGGTTAAAACTGTGTACCTGCCTGTCACTTCACAAAGGTGAATGCACTAATAGGCAGGAGGAGACTGATGAGCAATGGCCATGCCGATACAGACATTGCAGAGGTGGTAGCTTCTCTGTGCCCACTGTAATCCTCATCAATGTCAATCCAATGGATGAAGGGGGAGACTAAAGCTACTACCTTGCCGAGGGCACTCATGTTTATTCACCAGAGTGCAGTACTACACAATAGTTGTACCTTACTTAACTCTGTGCAGGTCTATGGCCAATCCATTGAAATTGAATTTAATACAAATATACAGCTAAACATCACAATCATAACACAAAATATACACTTACAGAAAATACAAAATACTTTCTCACTAAGAAGTGGGTGGACAGAAATGCAAACAGTGAAGAATTGTATTATGATCTTGTATTGGTAGTCAGCAGGGAAATGCAATTTTACATTGGTAGTTAGTGTGATGGCATCTTACATTGATGGTCAGTGCCAACTATGTACAGTAGAAAAATGAACCTTTACATTGGTAGCCAGTACAGAAGTGCATTCTCACATGGGTACTACTTACAATGGTGGTGATTGTAGAAGTGACCCTTTACACAGGCAAAGTGTCCCCTAGATTGGTGATCAGTGATGAAGTATTCCCTTAGACTAATGGTATATCTTGTGCCCACTGATGGCACATAAGTGCCCACTTATCTTGATGGTGGGTTTAAAAGTCACTCTCTGACATGGTTGTCGTTGATGTGCCCCTACATTGGTGGTACTTACTTTGGAGATGGTGAAGAGGTAATCCTTTATGTTGGTTGTCGAAGTAGAAGTACTCCCTTACAGTGGATCTTAGTGCAGAACTGCTTCTTTGCATTTGTGCCCCTCTTACTTCGGTGGTCAGTGAGGTGCTTCCTTACATTGTTAGTCAATGAAGTATTCTCTTTCATTATCGATCAGTGGAGAAGTGCCCACTTATGTTGGGTTTCAGTGAACAATTGTCCTCTTACATTAGTAATACTTACATTGGTGGTCAGTGGAAATTAGCCCCATTACATTGGTGGTTAGTTTTTTAAAAAGATTTCTATGCATAAAGCATACATTTCTTTTCCTTGGTGTGACTCCTTAAATGTCCCATTGGCATCTGCTTTATGCATAGAAATATACTGTTTTTAGGACTAAGTTTCACCTTTATCTGTGCACCTAAGCCACGTTTTTATTATTGTTTTTTTTTTTTTCAAGGTATTTTTTTTGTCTTTTGTTTTTTTTTTAGTCAGCAAATCATGTACAATCACATACACAACACTGTACAAATCATACACATTACAAATCTCTCACACCTGCTTATACTAAGACGACTATGAGTATATCAAGACACGTACAAAAAAGTCATAATAGCAGTATGCAAAAACCCATTGCATATGTAGGGTTAATTCAGAGACCTGGATCCAGAGTGTCAAGTCTACGGGTAAATGGAACCTATGTATCCCATATTTTTTCAAAGATCTGTGGCTTTTTACTTGAGTTCGTAAGTAGGTTTGTTTGTACAGCAGTAGAATATTACTAATCTTTTTTTTTTCAAGCATTACTAGTGGAAGGGGAGGATTTTCTCCATGCTAGCATGTTTGACTTCCTAACATAAAAGTAAAGTATAAGTAATAGTTCTTTAGCATGTTTAGAAATTTGTAGGTCTTCAATAATACCTAAGAGACTGTTGTAGTAGCTGGGAAGTTCCTGGGCTGAGGAGATATGTCATTGACCTTTGGAAGTCTTGGACATATTGACAGGTCCAGAAACAGTGGGAAAAAATCAACAGTCTCTCCACATCCCTGACATCATAGTGTGAAGGAGCACACAGCCAGTTTACGAAGTATAGTAGGTGTATAGTTTGCATGCTGGGACAATTTTAGTTGTATCACACTGTACCTGGAGGAAATCTATAAGGGTCCATTCAGACTAGCGCGACTTGTCAGGCGACTTGTCAGCTTGACAAGTCGCGCTCGGTCGCTCGCCATTGATTAGCACAGGACCCGTTCTAATAGGAGCGACACAAGTCGCTCCGACTTAGAAAAAGGGTCCTATACTACTTTGGGGCGACCTGGAGGCGACTTGCATTGACTTCAATTATATGAAGTCCGTGCAAGTCGCGCCAAAGTCGCGATGCACGCTGTGCACCGCGACTTCACAGGTCGCCCCACAAAGTCGGATCGTGCCAGTCTGAATGGGCTGTAAGCCGTTGTATGTGTCCTCAAACATTGGGGGTTCGTTAAGTGCTCCATCACAGGAGAAGCTCCATGTTCCACGGGTTCTATTCTCCTGGCTGATGTTGGTGACACAATCAAATCAATACTCCCAAATGCACTGCCTACAGATGCTGCAACCCTTACTGTTTGCATCAGGGATGGACCACTCTTACAACTTCACCCTTGGAATGTAAGTAAAATACCCCTTCAATTCATCTTGTGATTATGGACACTGTCAGGAAGATGTTTCTATGTCAGCACCCTATGGATCTTGGGAACAAAATGTTAATTCGTAAGTCAGGATTATGCCAGTTGATTGCACGGTTCAGAACTTGGCAGAGAAAACGAAATGCTGATTATATGGTAATAATGTGCCTCAAGTGCTTTGCAATCACAAAACAAATATACACAGAGACCTTGAGGAAACAACCTTGACTCTCTTACTTTCCAATGACTCTACAAAAGAGAGACAGACTGCCAGAGACCACTATTAGCTAGGCACCCACCTAACAACTGTCATATTTGTCCAAATGTTTAACATCAAAGCTATTGCAGAAACAGAACAATGTCATAACTCACTAGGACATCTGCCTAACAACTTGGGCAGATTGTAAAATGGCCGTAATTATGGGACAACCAAATATATTCCAAGACATTACTCATGCATCATGGGGCTAAAATGTGTGCTTCACTAAAATATTACAATTTAAAATGCTCACTAACGTGGCAAGAAGCAGCACAAACTCTACGAGCAGCTGGGAAAATTATGTATATGAATTCAGTGCAGCACTAAAATAGGCCAGTTAATTGCAAAAATATACATTAAGGACTTTAAATGCATTTTATATTTGCTTTTTTGTTGATGTATATTTAAACCATTGTCAGTCATAAAGATGTTATATTTATGTAAAGATCACTGTAGAAATATTTTTGTTAGTATCCATAGTCAATGTTAAATTTTGTTTCTATAGCTCAACTCCAGACAGATATAAAGACACACATTACAGATATATATATATACATATACATATATATATATATATATATATATATATATATATATATATATATATATATATATATATATATATATATATATACATATATATATATATATATATATACATATATATATATATACATATATATATATATATATATACATATATATATATATATATATATATACATATATATATATATATATATATATATATATATATATATATATATATATATATATATATATATATATATATATATATATAATTTTTTTTAAATAATAAACATTGTAGGTACTTGATTGTGGCTTTGTATCAGCTTCCCTTGATTCCCCTGTACAGCAATGCTCAGACGGATGTAAAACAAGAAGCTATATTTGCTGCCATTGTGCTAAATGCTGAGAATCCAGTGCTCCCCTGTGCCTTTAAACACTTAAGGACCAAGCCCATTTTTGACACATGTTGTTCACAACTTAAAATCAGTATTTTTTTGCTAGAAAACTACTTAGAACCCCCAAACATTATATATATTTTTTTAACAAAGACTCTGGAGAATAAAATGGCAGACATTGCAATATATTTTATCACGCAGTATTTGCACAGCGGTCTTTCAAACGCCAATTTTTTTGGAAAAATTATGAAGAATTACATTTCACTGCATATAAAAAAAACTAAACAGTAAAGTTAGCCCATTTTTTTATTGTATATTGCGAAAGATGATGTCACGTCGAGCAAATAGCTACCCAACATATTATGGTTTCAAATTGTGAACACCCACGGAATGGTGACAAACTCCGGTAAATAAAAATCTCCATAGGCAACGCTTTAAAAAATTTTAACGGTTATCTTTTTTTTTAAATTATTGCTTTCGCTCTGGCGATCGTGGCGATACCTCACATGTGTGGTTTGAACAGCGATTTAATTTTGAACAGCGATTTAACTTGCGGGCGCGACTTCGTATACGTTTTCTTTCAAGCTCACAGCGACGGGGGCGGCTAAAAATTTTTTTTTATTCCTATTTATTTTATTTATTTTTTTACATTTTAGCACAGGATTTTTAAAAAAAAAAAATTGATCACTTTTATTGCTGTCACAAGCAATGTAAACATCCCTTGTGACAGCAAAATGCTGGTGGTCTAAAATACCCTAGACCCCTCCACTACACTTCTATGTATTCAAAATGTTGAAAACTGCATTTTTGAATACTGTCACTTTTAAAATTTGGCGCCTTTAGCAGCCGAGTAACCCGGACGCCGCTTCCGGGTTACATCATCGGAGACCCGATCTAAGCCACATCCGGCTTTGATTGGGACTCCACCCAGCCGGCGTACTTGCAGACTGGTTGCTCGGCTCTCCCGTTGGGACGGGAGACCCTGGCAGAGCCGTGGAAGGCGGCGGGAGCGTCCCCTCCCACTCCCTGGGGTAACGATCAAGTGGCTCCTGAGCTGCATCGGTTATTACCGCCGGAAAGCCGACCACTGGCTCTAAAAACTGGTATCGGGGTGATGCCTCTAGCTGCAGGCATCACTCCGGTACAACTACTCAAATGCAGCCGACGTAGGCCATTAAGTGGTTAAGGAGGGATGGGCTCCCTCCAGGCTCACCTGCCCTCTAGCCATTATAATGCATGTGCTTCTACTATGGAGGCTCTCAAAAATGTATAGAGCTAGGATTGCAGATAATACTGGGGTGTCCTAAAGTGGCGTTGCAAATTTGTGCAAACAAAACCCCTTTTTTTAACGCAAACTGTTAGACAGGAAAATTTGGTTGGTTGCTAGGCTGGTTGGTAAGCTGAGCTGGGAATTTTCTTTTGTTTTGTTTGGGAAGTAAAACAAGAAGCTGGTAAGTTGCGTTGCAGTGCTCATGTGCTAACAAGGGACATGCCGATAGGAGGAGAGAGCATTGTGATAGAGAACTATGCTCATTGGTCAGTTAATTCACATTGCAGTGCCCAGTTGTAGAAGGGGCAGGGCTATATGGCAGAGCTATGTAACTTTCAAAAAAGGACAGGAACACAATTTTTTTGGAAGGTATAACAGGTCCCATATATACTGTATATTTCATCTCTGTGTTTATTTGTTTGTCTGGAGTTCAGCAATAAGTGATGATGGGGGTGATTATAAGGATGTTAATATTTTTTTTTTAAAATATCCCCTCCAGAGAAATATTGATACTTGTCATTTAAAACCTAAGTTTACTGGAAAAAAAAAAAAAAACAACACAAAGGATATTACATGACTCCAACATAATATGTCCTTTGTGCTGCTGTGTCCTGGTTTAGCAGAAGTCCCCTTCCTCCGCTATCCCCCTCGCCCCAACCCCACAGCTGTAATCCTGTGATGCAGAAAGGGTTAATAGATCTGAGAGAGATCTTATAGGCAATCATCAAGAGTGGCCGATTATACCCGCCCTTCCGTCCAGCTTCCCCATTTATAGAGGTTGTACTACAGGGTCTATGAATGAAAAACAATCTATGAATGGAGGACAGGCAAATGATTGATAGGTCTGCCACCTCCATTTATAGATCACATTTCATTCATAGAAGCTATAGCACCGGTAAGGTAAGTATCACTCTTTGTGCTTATTTTCTTTTTTTTTTTTTTTTAATGTGTAAATTCACCTTTTCACCAAAAATGAAATTTTGAACTTACACCATCCATCCCACCTCCTCGGTCCCCACTGCACTTGCCTCCATAGATGATAAGCTTTCATTGCCTATGCAGCCATCTGGGGAATGGATGGAATGGACTTTGGATGGAGGAGCAACCGAGACAGCATTGGACAGTAGCATTGTCAATCTGAGGAGGAGGCAGTGTTATGCGATCAGATTATCGGACGAATGATTGTCTTTTTTTTTTGCATGCTAGTCTCATATTGAAAATAAAGAGTTTACAAAAGTTATGAAAACTCTCGTACACAGAATAAAAATTTCCAACTGATGTAATGTGTTGTAGTATATTTGTATTGTATTTTCGATCAACAACTGTACTGATTTAACGAAAATCGTGTGAGAAAAATATTATTGCTTGTCCCATCAGATAGTTTTGCATAAATTGTCATGATTGGCTCTTGTACTAACGATCAGATTATCATATGATTGATTCAAAAGCTGTACTTTTAGTCTGAGTTTCTGGTCCTGTGTACAAGCCATTAGATGCACTAGCAGATTTAGATGGACTTAACTAACAAATTAAGATGGACTTGATTACAAAATTGTTAAGCAGTTACAGCTACATTTTTTTTTTCTTGTGGGATAAGGTTTTACATAAATAAAAACTGATCATTATAAACACCCCTGACGGTGTTAAATGGTTTGTCTCGACTGTAATAATTTTGCTGGACAGCTTGGTCTGTTAAGGAAGTTGGAAAAAAAAAAAGATTTCATGGCTGGATTACCAGGTTAAAATATAGGGGAAAAAAAGCCTAAAAAAAGAAAGCTCATGCAGCCAGGCTGCAATATACAGTGGGGATCGAAAGTTTGGTCACCCCAGGTAAAAATGTGTATTAATGTGCATAAAGAAGCCAAGGAAAGATGAAAAAATCTCCAAAAGGCATCAAATTACAGATTTGACATTCTTATAATATGTCAACAAAAGTTAGATTTTATTTCCATCATTTACACTTTCAAAATAACAGAAAACAAAAAAATGGCATCTGCAAAATTTGGGCACCCTGCAGAGTTAATATCTTTTACTGCCCCCTTTGGCAAGTATCGCAGCTTGTAAACGCTTTTTGTAGCCAGCCAAGAGTCTTTCAATTCTTGTATGAAGTATCTTTGCCCATTCTTCCTTACAAAAGTCTTACAGTTCTTTGAGATTTCTGGGCTGTCTGTCACGCACTGCTCTTTTAGGGTCTATCCATAGATTTTCAATTATGTTGAGGTCAGGAGATTGTGAAGGCTATGGCAAAACCTTCAGTTTACGCCTCTTGATGTAATCCCCCGTGGATTTCGAGGTGTGTTTAGGATCATTATCCATTTGTAGAAGCCATCCTCTCTTTAACTTCAGCTTTTCATAGATGGCATCAAGTTACCATCCAACATTTGCTGAAATTTTATTGAATCCATTTTCCTTCTACTCGTGAGATGTTCCCTGTGCCACTGGCTGCAATACAACCCCAAAGCATGATTGATCCACCCCCATGCTTAATAGTTGGACAGAGGTTCTTTTCATTAAATTCTGTGCCCCTACTTCTCCAAACATACCTTTGCTCATTCCGGCCAAAAAGTTCAATTTTAACCTCATCGGTCTACAGAACTTGTTTCCAAAATGCATCAGGCTTGTCTATATGTTCATTTGCAAAGTTCAAACGCTGATTTTTGTGGTGAGGACGTAGAAGAGGTTTTCTTCTGATGTCTCTTCCATGAAGACCATATTTGTACAAGTATCTCTTTAAAGTGGAATAGTGTAGCACAACTCCAGTGTCTGCCAGATCTTTCTGGAGGGATCCTGTAGTCAAACGTGAGTTTTGAATAGTTTTTCTCACAATCCTGCGAGCTGTTCTGTCTGATATTTTTCTTGGTCTTCCAGATCTTGCTTTAACTTCCACTGTTCCTGATGACTGCCATTTCTTAATTACATTCTGAACAGAGGATATTGACATCTGAAAACGCTTTGCTATCTTCTTATAGCCTTCTCCAGCTTTGTGAGCATCAACTATTTTCACTTTCAGTTTACTAGACAACTGCTTAGAAGATCCCATGGTGCTGATTTTTGGGGCAAGGTCAGATGAGTCTGAGCATTTAACCTCCCTGGCGGTATGATTCTGTCAGGAATTACATACCAAAATCGGTACAATTGTTTTCATGGAAATTTGGCATTATGTATTATAGGCCTACAATTCTTAGTAATTACTGACTTAAACCTGACCAAAACAAAACTCTAGTAGACATCCCAGATGTGATAAATTTGAAACACAAACGCGTGAATTATAATCGAATCAATAATATTATTTTATTATTTAATATATAATATATATAATAAAATTATATTATTGATTCGATTATAATTCATGCATTATATATTATATATAGATATATATGTGTGTGTATATATATATATATATATATATATATATATACAGTGGGTACGGAAAGTATTCAGACCCCCTAAAATTTTTCACTCTATGTTATATTGCAGCCATTTGCTAAAATCATTTAGGTTCATTCTTCTTCCTCATGAATGTACACATAGCACCCCATACTGACAGAAAAACACAGAATTGTTGACATTGTTGCAGATTTATTAAAAAAGAAAAACTGAAATATCACATGGTCCTAAATATTCAGACCCTTTGCTGTGACACTCATATATTTAACTCAGGTGCTTTCCATTTCTTCTGATCATCCTTGAGATGGTTCTACACCTTCATTTGAGTCCAGCTGTGTTTGATTATACTGATTGGACTTGATTAGGAAAGCCACACACCTGTCTATATAAGACCTTCCAGATCACAATGCATGTCAGAGCAAATGAGAATCATGAGGTCAAAGGAACTGCCTGAAGAGCTCAGAGACAGAATTGTGGCAAGGCACAGATCTGGCCAAGGTTACAAAAAGATTTCTGCTGCACTTAAGGTTCCTAAGAGCACAGTGGCCTCCATAATCCTCAAATGGAAGACGTTTGGGACGACCAGAACCCTTCCTAGAGCTGGCCGTCCGGCCAAACTGAGCTATCGGGGAGAAGAGCCTTGGTGAGAGAGGTAAAGAAGAACCCAAAGATCACTGTGGCTGAGCTCCAGAGATGCAGTCAGGAGATGGGAGAAAGTTGTAGAAAGTCATCCATCACTGCAGCCCTCCACCAGTCAGGGCTTTATGGCAGAGTGGCCCGACGGAAGCCTCTCCTCAGTGTAAGACACATGAAAGCCCGCATGGAGTTTGCTAAAAAACACCTGAATGACTCCAAGATGGTGAGAAATAAGATTCTCTGGTCTGATGAGACCAAAATAGAACTTTTTGGCCTTAATTCTAAGCGGTATGTGTGGAGAAAACCAGGCGCTGCTCATCACCTGTCCAATACAGTCCCAACAGTGAAGCATGGTGGTGGCAGCATCATGCTGTGGGGGTGTTTTTCAGCTGCAGGGACAGGACGACTGGTTGCAATCGAGGGAAAGATGAATGCGACCAAGTACAGGGATATCCTGGACAAAAACCTTCTCCAGAGTGCTCTGGACCTCAGACTGGGCCAAAGGTTTATCTTCCAACAAGACAATGACCCTAAGCACACAGCTAAAATAACGAAGGAGTGGCTTCACAAAAACTCCGTGACTGTTCTTGAATGGCCCAGCCAGAGCCCTGACTTAAACCCAATTGAGCATCTCTGGAGAGACCTAAAAATTGCTGTCCACCAACGTTTACCATCCAACCTGACAGAACTGGAGAGGATCTGCAAGGAGGAATGGCAGAGGATCCCCAAATCCAGGTGTGAAAGACTTGTTGCATCTTTCCCAAAAAGACTCCTGGCTGTATTAGATCAAAAGGGGGCTTCTACTAAATACTGAGCAAAGGGTCTGAATACTTAGGACCATGTGATATTTCAATTTTTCTTTTTTAATAAATCTGCAACAATGTCAACAATTCTGTGTTTTTCTGTCAGTATGGGGTGCTATGTGTACATCCATGAGGAAGAAGAATGAACCTAAATGATTTTAGCAAATGGCTGCAATATAACAAAGAGTGAATAATTTAAGGGGGTCTGAATACTTTCCGTACCCACTGTATATATATAATATATAACGCATGAATTATAATTGAATCAATAATATCATTTTATATATATATATATATATATATGTGTGTGTGTGCATATATATATATATATATATATATATATATATATATATATATATATACACATATATATATATATATATATATGCATATATATATATATATATATGTAATATAAAATGTGTTTTGTGTTTTGTGCAACGTTTTTTTTTTTTTTTTTTAATTTCCCTCCCTAGTTCCGCTCCCATGCAGCATTGCTGCTGCAGGGAACGGAACTAGAAACTGATCAGACCAACGGAGGACGGAGGAGCGGCGGGACTCTCGGCTGGCGATCTCAGCAATGAGAGATCATCGCTGGATCGCCAGGAGAAGGTAAGAGATCACCGCTGCGCTCTCTGCACATCCACCCCGAGCATTACTCGGGGTTACCGATCCTGATAGAAAAAATCAACCCCGAGTCACGCTCGGGATTACCGCCAAGGTGGTTAAAACCTTTAAAATTTGACATCCCCTGGTCTTCCCAGACGATGATTGAGAACAATCCATGACACTGGCAGGTCTCAGCCTTGCAAAGGTGGCAGTGCATGCTATAAATTCTGCAGGGTGCCCAAACTTTTGCAGACGCCATTTTTTTGTTTTCTGTAATTTTGAAAGTGTCAATGATGGAAATAAAATCTAACTTTTGTTGACATATTATAAGAATGTCTAATCTGTAATTTGATGCCTTTTGGAGATTTTTCCATCTTTCCTTGGCTTCTTTATGCACATTAATACAAATTTTTACCTAGGGTGCCCAAACTTTCGATCCCCACTGTATTATATTTTTGTTTTGGGGGTTTAATAACATTTTCAATGAATAAAATAAAGATAGAATGTTAATACAGTTTCATGTAATCTCCAGTTCATTCATTGACCTAAAGCCAGTCTCAGTCTTATATAAGGCCTTTGAAATATCACACAGGAAGCATAGAGCGTGACAAAGGCGAAACGGTGGGAATATGTATAAGGATGAAAAATAATTATTGTATTCCATTTATGTCAGAGGGGTTATTAACGCAAAAAAAAAGTCATACAGCAATGTACTTTGTTCATGTTTCTCTGTGTCCTTGTGTGTGTTATATATTTCCAAGATATACAGTGTGTGAAGCAATGAAGATATCAGGCCTGAAAGAGTAATGGGATTAGGTTCACGGCGTCTGCCATTTCCATGGTGATATCTATCACCGGGATTGTGTTTCTCCTCATTATACAGTCAGATGGGATTTTCTGCATTCCAGTGCTGTAATATAAACAGTGCTAATCAATAATCTCCCTTAAATATTTATCAGCGGCTTCAGACTGGAGTGATTTGCCTTTTTGTCTTGTAATAAATATTGAACCAGAGCCTTTATTTCACTTAAAGCCCAACACTGTTCCCCCTTTCTCTTCTCCACCCCTGAGCCCCCCTGCAAGTATGTTATGCTGAGTTATATATATATATATATTTTTTTTTTTAACTAATCGCCTTCTTCAAAATCTTTATGTTGGTCACATAATGCCACAGGGTCCTTTTCATTTTCTTCGGGCTGGATGATGTAGAAAGCATCATCAGGTCAATAACACTTTGTTGCTTTGTTGGACAGTAAATAAAGGGTGCCATGGTAATGCCCCCTCAGGGGCAACCCATAACATCCTGCTCTCATAGTGGGGTTGATTTGCTAAAGCAGAATTGACTGTGCACTTTGCAAAGTGCAGTTGCACTCTGCAAGAGTAGTTGCACCAGAACTTAGTAAATGAGCAGAAGGTTTGCTGACTTCCATCATCCTATAATGTGCTAGCAAAAATGCATTTTTTTTATTTATTTTCCTTTTACTCTTTGCAAAGAGAAGCTTTACCTCATTTACTGAGCTCTGGAACAACTGCTCTTGCAGAGTGCAACTGCACTTTGCAAAGTGCACAGCCTATTTGCTTTTGGTAAATCAATCCCAGTATGTCCTCAGTCTTCAAGGTTGATTGATTCTGGGTGAGGTGAATATTGCAGACAGAACTGTCTTTTTTAAGCAGACTAGGGGGCATTAAAAAAACAAATATGTAGCCAAAATTTGGGTAATAAAGCATAACTAAAGGAACCACTTATTTTTTTTTTTATTCCCTCTCTCTATTTGTCCTGCTTACCCTTTTTATCGAGAGTGAAAGTGAAAGAAAATCCCACATTTTGGGCTGTCACCAAATCAGGAATAGAAGGGAAATCTTCCCACTAGTTCTGGTGATCCTGGTGACAACCAGGGAATCGGGATTGCCTGACTTTGACTGGCCATACATGTTCAACTTTCTTGTACAATTTTCTGTTAGATTTACCAACATTCATATAATATGAGGTCAAAACTAAACAGCACTTTCAATTGTATCCTAAAAGGCAGGCCTTTGTATTACATAGTTGAAGGTAAAAATTGGAGAAAATTGTATAATGTATGGCCAGCCTTAGATGGAATTGCCTCTTATTTCCTCTTTTACCTATAGTGCAGGACATGGAAGGAAATCTCCCCAATGGAACACTTACGAAAAAAAAAAAAACAACTCACAGGGGGTTACCCTCCCTTACTCTGTCCAAAATTAAGAAAAAAAAATCCTTTGATTTGTAATTGAAGATCTTATACCAAGGTTTTCTTGAATAAGGGAATAAACAAGTAAGATTTTTTTCTCAAAGTTGTTGTTATTAGTTTCAGATTTAATTTGGGTATTCCCTGGCTCGAAAAAAACACAACTATCCCAACTGCTGTCGCAACTCTCAAATGCCTCGATCAACGAGGGTAACACAATAAATGATAAAGTGCAGTATGAGCAATATACAGTGCCTTGCGAAAGTATTCGGCCCCCTTGAACTTTGCGACCTTTTGCCACATTTCAGGCTTCAAACATAAAGATATAAAACTGTAATTTTTTTGTGAAGAAACAACAACAAGTGGGACACAATCATGAAGTGGAACGAAATGTATTGGATGTTTCAAACTTTGTTAACAAATAAAAAACTGAAAACTTGGGCGTGCAAAATTATTTAGCCCCTTTACTTTCAGTGCAGCAAACTCTCTCCAGAAGTTCAGTGAGGATCTCTGAATGATCCAATGTTGACCTAAATGACTTATGATGATAAATAGAATCCACCTGTGTGTAATCGAGTCTCCGTATAAATGCACCTGCACTGTGATAGTCTCAGAGGTCCGTTTAAAGCGCAGAGAGCATCATGAAGAACAAGGAACACACCAGGCAGGTCCGAGATACTGTTGTGGAGAAATTTAAAGCCGGATTTGGATACAAAAGATTTCCCAAGCTTTAAACATCCCAAGGAGCACTGTGCAAGCGATAATATTGAAATGGAAGGAGTATCAGACCACTGCAAATCTACGAAGACCTGGCCATCCCTCTAAACTTTCAGCTCATACAAGGAGAAGACTGATCAGAGATGCAGCCAAGAGGCCCATGATCACTCTGGATGAACTGCAGAGATCTACAGCTGAGGTGGGAGACTCTGTCCATAGGACAACAATCAGTCGTATACTGCACAAATCTGGCCTTTATGGAAGAGTGGCAAGAAGAAAGCCATTTCTTAAAGATATCCATAAAAAGTGTTGTTTAAAGTTTGCCACAAGCCACCTGGGAGACACACAAAACATGTGGAAGAAGGTGCTCTGGTCAGATGAAACCAAAATCAAACTTTTTGGCAACAATGCAAAACGTTATGTTTGGCGAAAAAGCAATACAGCTCATCACCCTGAACACACCATCCCCACTGTCAAACATGGTGGTGGCAGCATCATGGTTTGGGCCTGCTTTTCTTCAGCAGGGACAGGGAGGATGGTTAAAATTGATGGGAAGATGGATGGAGCCAAATACAGGACCATTGTGGAAGAAAACCTGATGGAGTCTGCAAAAGACCTGAGACTGGGACGGAGATTTGTCTTTCAACAAGACAATGATCCAAAACATAAAGCAAAATCTACAATGGAATGGTTCACAAATAAACATATCCAGGTGTTAGAATGGCCAAGTCAAAGTCCAGACCTGAATCCAATCGAGAATCTGTGGAAAGAACCGAAAACTGCTGTTCACAAACGCTCTCCATCCAACCTCACTGAGCTCAAGCTGTTTTGCAAGGAGGAATGGGCAAAAATTTCAGTCTCTCGATGTGCAAAACTGATAGAGACAAACCCCAAGCGACTTACAGCTGTAATCGCAGCAAAAGGTGGCGCTACAAAGTATTAACTTAGGGGGCTGAATAATTTTGCACGCCCAATTTTTCAGTTTTTTATTTGTTAAAAACGTTTGAAATATCCAATAAATTTTGTTCCACTTCATGATTGTGTCCCACTTGTTGTTGATTCTTCACAAAAAAATTGCAGTTTTATATCTTTATGTTTGAAGCCTGAAATGTGGCAAAAGGTCACAAAGTTCAAGGGGGCTGAATACTTTCGCAAGGCACTGTATATTCCCAAGGAGATGCTAAAAGGTAAAGAGGGGGTACACATGGGGGGACTACGTCCGGTAAACCCCCGTATAGACCCTCCCCTTCAGAGGAACATAGAATTCACACACTATCCACTTTAGTCAAGCACAGTATTGTCTCCAGCATTAGTAGTAGAGGTCAATTCAATCCAAATGTCTCAAATAAACAAGTAAGCTTGCAGCAAAAAATGCTATACCATTGTGTAGGTGTATGACACCAATGTATCAGCAAAAGAGCAAATTTTTTCTTTAGTTTAGTGGTGTTTTCCTTTAAAACATAATTCCAATTAATACAACTGCCTGACGGTATTAAACCCTTTTGCATTAAAATGTATCCCTTCAAAAAGTCAACCAGGCATTCAACTGAAATAACAAAATAAAATAAATTCAAATGCCATCAATTAACTCTTCTCCCAGTTTCTTAGAAATCTATGCAGATTTTCCCCACCACCAGTCACCAGTTATTATTCACTTGAGGCTCTGGTAGAATCCTGAACACCCTTAATTATTGTGGAATATGTAATATCCACAACCCCTCATGTATATCAATAAGCATAATTAAGAGACAAATTCCCAAACCACTGCATTAATACAGACCTACAGTGATTATCATGCTGAACTGCGCAGAATTGAGTGGGACCTTCAGTTCATGTAACACCGCACAAATAGGCCTATTTAAAGAAGAAATCTGCAAAGCATTATTTGGATCTTATCTGTTAACATTAGGTTACAGCTAGAAAAATAAAAGCTTGATAAAGGAGCTACTATATGTGACTGGGGTCAGGAATTGGTTTAAGAAAGGGTTTAAGAAAGGGTTATGGTGTATTGTAGTGAAATGTGGGTCAGAGGGACCTTACCTTTTTAAGTTTGATTGTTTGGAACTAATTTAGGTTTGGGAAGTTAGTAAGAGCCGGTTCACATTAGCGCGACACGACTCCTTACTACTTCGGGGGCGACTTGTGCATTACTTTGCACCACGACTTCGGAGCGACTTGCGGGGACTTCACATAATGGAAGTCTATGCAAGTCGCTCCGAGGTCGCCCCGAAATAGTACAGGACCCTTTTTCTAAGTCGGAGCGACTTGTGCCGCTCCTATTAGAACGGGTCTTGTAGCGGTCAATGGACCACGAGGGAGCGCGACTTGTCAGGCTGACAAGTCGCCTGACAAGTCGCGTTAATGTGATCCGGCTCTAAAACACTCTTTTGGGCCTTTCTAGTGTTATTCGGACACCTGTTCTGTAAGTTATTGTGGTTACCCTGGTGCTCCATGCACTGCAGATAGGTACTTGAGTTTGAAGCTTCCTAAAGGCAGCTGGGAACATACAATAGGTTTGTGATATTTCCAAGATGCTCTCCTGGCAAGATTTTCTAGCAATCACTAAACCACTTTTGAATTCCTCAAGGTGAATATGTATGAGAAGCTGGATTGTTTGTTTCATGGTTAATGAAATCCAGTTGAGTTCTGGTGAGGCTGCTCTCATGAAACTGGATCAACTGTAGGTAAAGGATTGTGTATATGGAGTTTTTCTTTATTTACGCTATTTATTTATTTTTTCTATTGATTGAACTAGACAGACTTACACCTTTTTTTCAACTTGATTAGCTATGTAACTAGGAAAATAGGAAACCCTAACTGGGGATGTGGGGTCCAAAGATTAAATAAATATTACAAGCATCAAACCAGTGGTTAAATATTCCACAAAAGTTTTACTCAGTTCACACTATAATGAAGATTCACAGCCAACATACTTTGGGGACTCTGACACTCTCTCAGGGCTGCAGCAAAGTTCATAAGAATGCGTGGCATGTAACTTAGCAACAAACCTATTTATGATGTTTCTAGACATTATTGCCGTTTTTTTAATAGCATGATTATTATTAGTTTTATGATTTTACCAGATGTCCAGTCCTTTTTGTTGTAGCCCTTATGAAGGGATAATGTCAGAACCCCAGAAAATATATAAACCTTTTAAGGACCATTTAACCATTGCTGCGGTGCTGTCATTACTTCTTTTTAATGCCTATGTCAATTCATGTCAGTTTATTGTGATCAGGTTTTTCTTTAATTTATTATTATCAATGATATAGCTGATGTGCCTTTTCTAAGGATATAAAGCAGGGATCTTCAAACTACGGCTCTCCAGCTGTTGGGGAACTACACGTCCCATGAGGCATTGTAAAACTCTGAGATTTACAGACATGACCAGGTATGATGGGAATTGTAGTTCCCGAACAAATGGAGGGCCATAGTTTGAAGACCCCTGCTATAAATTGATACAATTTTGGGCTGGACTCCTTGCAGTACAGCCAATGTTGTTGGATGGTGTTTGTATTGACAGCAACGGATTGTGCCATGCAGAACCACAGTAAAGGAAGAAAAGTCCTCAGCACTTATTTAAAGATTGAGTTAATGCATTGCATTAATAAAGGGACTTTGCATGGCTGACAAAGTATTTAGCTGTATTTGACCTATGTCAACTGAGTGCTGCTGACTTGTCTTCCTTTATCCATACCGACCAACTTTTTGAGATGATAACAAGGGACACCTATTAGCAAAAGAATGTAGGCATAGGACACACCACCTGCCACACCTTCTTAAAAGAGAATTATGCTAAAAAAAAGATCAGTTAAACTTACAAGTGCTTTTTTTACCATTATTATTCCATTATATTGGCTTTTGAAATGTACAAATGCAGCAATTTAGAAATTGGATGAAAGGTTTAGCACTGTTAAACACTTTTTAAAGGATAAATAGTGCATTTTATATTTAACTATATAGATCAGACCACAATGAGGGACAAAGAAGGAGGAAAGAGGGACAGAGGGTCTTTGTTCCAAATCAGGGTCAGTCCCTCAAAATCAGGGACAGTTGAGAGCTATGATCGCATGCAATTTCAGAAAGACTATAACCCCCAACATATGAAAACATAACAAGTGTAACTGCCTTTTGGGCAAACTAATACTTAGAATCTGAACTGGAGTATCAATGGATTAGTAAATAGATTTTTAGTTTTCTGGAGTTTTTTCTGTATTTTTTTTAAAGAAGAGTAGGGATATGGTTAACTTCTAATTTTCTATGGCAGGCCCTGATGCATGCACAACCATACGGCTCTTTGGGGGGTGAAGATGCTGCCCAGATGCTGACAATTTAGGAGCTATGTGTGGCCCCCTCTTAGCGTAATAAATGTGGTGGTTACATATTTTTTTTTCCAGGCCAAGAACATTTCCAGCAAGTACATGACATACTTGTTCTTTCTGTCAGAAATGAACTGTCCTTGTCACTTCCTCTGAAATGAAAGCATAAACAATGTTGTATTTCTTCTGTAAACTACTAATCACCCAACCCCCCGTGTAATAGTGATAAACAATGGCAGAAATGGTTTAAGCCCCGACTGACAACCATGGCTCCCTCCATACAGTGGTGTATTTTGGTTTTGTGCTGCCTTAGGCAAGACTAAAATTGCGCGCCCCTCCTATGTAAATTTGCCCCACTCCCTTTTTAATGGATGTGACTCCCTCCATAATTGAAGGACTACAAGTCCCAGCATGAACCCCTGAGATCTCATGAGAGGGGGGGTTAGAGGGGGAGGGAGAGAGAGAGGGGGTGGGTGAGAGGGGGTGGGAGAGAGAGAGGGGGTGGGTGAAGGAGGGAGAGAGAGGGGGTGAAAGAGAGAGGGGGTGAGAGAGAGGGGGGGTGAGAGAGAGAGGGGGGGATGAGAGAGAAAGAGAGAGGTGAGAGTGAGGGAGAGAGAGAGGAGGGGTGAGAGAGAGAGAGAGAGAGGGAGGGAGAGAGAGAGGGGGTGGGTGAGGGGGTGGGAGAGAGAGAGGGGGGTGGGAGAGGGGGTGAGAGGGGGTGGGAGAGAGAGAGAGGGGGTGGGTGAGGGATGAGAGAGAGAGGGAGAGGAGAGAGGGAGAGGGGGGATGAGCGAGAGAGAGGGGGGTGAGAGTGAGAGTGAGGGAGAGAGAGAGGAGGGGTGAGAGAGAGAGAGAGGGAGGGAGAGAGAGAGGGGGGGGGGTGAAAGAGGGTGAGTGAGAGCGAGAGAGAGGGGGGTGAGAGAGGCGGCTCTAGCAACCAGTGGCCAATAGAGTCTCAGGTAGAGGAGGGCGGCATTTTTGCTGCCCCCTTGAAAAGTGCCGCCCTAGACCTGGGCCTTGTTGGCCTAGGCCAAAATACAGCACTGCCTCCATACATACAGAATGAGTGAGTGTAGCCATCCTGGAATAGGAACTGTGTTATTTGAAGGATTACTAGGTATAAATTAAGGAAAAACAACTTGAAAAATAATAAAAAAAAATAATGCAGCCTCAACATTTAAGGACTGGCAAGCTGAAATGTATGTTATATTTTTGTTTTTTGTTTAAATATGTTTTAAAACTAAATCTTAGCAGCCCCAGTAAACCAAAAAAGCTACACAGCTTGCAATTGGTGTGTATATGTAAAGATTTTTTTTTTTTTTTCTATTTCAAAGTTGTTCAGTAGGGTTGAGGCCAGAGCTCTGTGTAGGTCCTTTGAGAATATCATCTTTGATGAAACTAGTCAGGTCACGGCGTGCTGACGTCACCCCTACGTATCTGTCTACGAAGGACGGGCGAGCGGAGCCGTCCGGCCGGCTCTGACCTCCCTCCAATCCACGTACCTGTCATCTGATGTTTGTAAGTGTAAATTTTATATATTGAATAAATCATCGCTGGATTTTATGCTATGGCTCTTTCCTCCTTATTCCTCGGGTAACCTGCACCATTTCCTGAGCCTGGTTGGTGGAGTCTAATTTGGAGTTTTAGCCCAACGTCACTTTGAACCCCCGCTCATACATCATCTGGAGTTGGTAAGAGTACCCATCCTTACTGTTGCCCTCTTGGTTGCATGATCGGGACCCCTTATCATTCCATGCTTTTTTACAAGTCCATCTGGTAAGCGGTCAATCACACTGGGGAGACTACCTGATTTTCCTCTTGCTACTTTTGGTAAGGGGTACCTACTCAGTCTGGTGGTGGTCGTCACTTTTCCACTATTCTATTACCACATTCAGTACTGGAATTTCCAGTTTCACACACTTTGGGTGCCATTACTTTGTTGTTTTTGGTTTTACGCTATGGCGTTTGCCCTTTTTTTTCTCTTTTATATAACACCCATCTCTGGAGATTTGCATCACAACAGTGCGGGCGTGCTGTACATCCCTTGAGGCCTTGGTGGTGTCATCTTTCAGTATTTGGCCATAGAATCTGCTACTTCTGGTAAGCGGTACCTGCACAGGTCATAACTCATTTGGTGCATCTACTCCTCATTCTATTATCGGTTTACACTATGGTGTCTGTTTTTCTTTTTATTAATGTTCCACTGAGGAGATTCACATTGGAGTCCTTCTGAAGTTTACCGCGTCTCACATTTGAAGATTTTTTGCCTTCACCTATTTGGCTCTTTACTGTTTGGAATCTGGTAAGCGGTACCTGCACAAGTGTCATCACTTTGTATTTATGGACATTCACATGGACTATTTCAATTTTTAGCGCAGCTTGTTTTTATACATTTATTTTTGGGGTGTTGGTCGCACTTGAAGTTGCTGCTTTTGTTTTTGAATTAGCGCAGTTGTTTTCCCCTTTTTTTCCCCTCTGTGTAGGTCACTTGAGATCCTCAACACCAAACCCACCAAACCATGTTTTTATGTTGTTGGTTTTGTGTACAGGAACATAGTCATGTTGGAATTGAAAATGGCCTTCACTAAACTGCTGCCACAAGGTTGGAAGAGCACAATTGTATAAAATGTCATTGTATGCTGTAGCATTGCGTGTACCCCTCACTGCAAACACCCGAGCTCAATCATTTGGAAAGTGCCATGCACTTTTGGTCACGTAGTCTATTGCGGGAGAATAGTGCCATTTAAATTGAGCCTATGGAAAGTATAAGGACATCAGAAAAACACAAGAAAAAATGGAGCACAAGAACCTGCAGGCCAAGTATGGTGAAAATAGATAGGGTTTAGCATCCCTTTAAAAAATGCAGAATAAAATAAATTAGCAGCATAGGGGAGCAAACTAAGGTCTACATCTCTGATTTACTATTTTCAGCATAGCTTCCCTACAGTGCATACAAGCCTGCTGTGATTTTATTTATTTCTGTGCCAAGGATTAGTGTTTCTCCAGATAATGTTAAAAACAATAACAAATTCAAATGCATATATTAAGGAATAAATGCAGTCTGTTTTAATGACTTCTGTTGCTTTACTCCAAACTACACTGCCAGTCAACTTTTAGGGGCATACTGTGACCTACTTTAGTGTTTCTTATTTCATTTTTTTGGCAAACAGAAAGCATTCATTTTAATTTTATTTAAATTCTGGGCCTGATGCAGTTATTTATTAATCTTTGACAGTGTTCCATGAGGAATCTTAATAAATCAGTTTAATGAATCGATAGTGTCATTTCCCTCCACGGTCTTACTCCAGCGAATCCTCCAATAATAAAAGCAACATCCGATGGTGGGAGACTTTGACCTTGTACACACAAGCGTATGAATTTATGATGCACTTTTAATTAACCGGCAAGTCATGGGCCATTTGGTTGTTTAGCACAGAGAATCTTATAAGATTATTGACTCTGGGAGGTTGAATGCAGAACAAGGAGAGAAAATGCAATGTTTTTTTGTATCTGTCAATGTTTCTCCTCCTTTTCCACTATTTCTACTATGCTTTCATCTGAGTTCCTTTTCCATGATAAATCAAGTTTAATTTCAATAATTCATAGTGGACATAAAAAGCTAACAACTGAAAAAATAAATGCTAAGAACATATTTACACTAGCAGTTGGGCATGTGTAAAACCCAGAGGCTATGTCTAGCTTTTACTCTCCCCCACCCGCTGCCTGCTTTAGCTGAAGCGGCCAAGGGTGTAAAAATGCCGTGGCCACAATGCATTGCTTCAAAGCCGGGGATTATACCCCTTTTGGCAGGTGCTACTACCTGCTGAATGCAACCTATTCCGGTGAATGCAGAATGCTCTGCAGGGCAGAGATTATCACATGGTCGCTGCTCACTTCTGGTGCTAGGGGAACACCCCAGAAGACTGACTTGTCTTCTGCTTTGGCTTTCTGGTGGCCATTTTTAGGGAGCCAGTGTCTGATTGGAAACTGAGCTCTCCTGAGACTTGTGCAGCCATAATGGACACAGAGAGGCTTTATGGGTCAGTGTCAACTCGCCACACAGTGTGGAGAGTCACTAGATAGGGATGACCTGTATCGCCAACACAACAACCTATCATTGTACCACTTTATGCTAGCCAAGAGAACCCATTTAAGAAGCTGCTTTAAGCCCATGCATTTACTCTGGGATTAACAACCACACTGTTGTGCTGTTTACTATTCATTACATAAACAAGAAAATTCCTGGAAGATTTTGCTTCACCTGTCCCCTTTAATCACTTAAGCCCCGGAAGATTTTACCCCCTTCCTGACCAGGGCCTATTTTGCGATTCGGCACGGCGTGACTTTAACGGACAATTGCGCGGTCGTGCTACGCTGTACCTTAACGAATTTGACATCCTTTTTTTCCCACAAACAGAGCTTTCTTTTGGTGGTATTTGATCACCTGTGCGATTTTTTGATCATGCGCTATAAACAAAAAAAGAGCGACAATTTTGCAAAAATAACAATATTTTTCACATTTTTTTATATGAAATTCCCCAAAAAAAATGTAAAAATCAAAATTTTTTAACATTTTAGGCCAAATTGTTTTATGCTACATATGTTTGGTAAAAAAAAATCGCAAAAAGCGTATTTTGATTAGTTTGCGCAAAAGTTATTGCGTTTACTAACTGAGGGAAAGATTTTTGTCATTTTTGTTTTTTTAACGAGTAATGGCGGTGATCTGCGATTTTTTTTGCGGTACTGCGACATTGCGGCGGACAGATCGGACCCTTGACTGACATTTTTGACATTTTTGGGGTTACCAGTGACATTACTACAGTAATCAGTGCTATACATTTGCACTGTTACTGTAAAAATGACACTGGCAGTGAAGGGGTTAACTTTTTTTGAGAGGGAGGGGTTAAGTGTGTCCCTAGGAGCGTGATTCTAACTGTGATTGGATGTGGCTTGATGTGTAAGAACAGAGATCAACGGTCCTACATAGCAGAACCATTTGATTTCCATTCTTACACAGGGAAGAATGACAGGAGGCTTTGTTTACATTAGTCGCCTGCCTTTCTCCCGCTGTAACGGACAATCGCGAGTGACCGACGGACATCGGGTCCGCCGGGCACACGTGCGGGGGGGTCCGTGACCGAGCGGGAGCGCGCCTTCGGGGGCGCGCGCTCGCTCCCTAGAGCCTCACAGGCTAGCGACGTAGTCCTACGTCACTTTGCCTGTGAGGGGCTGACCGCTGCAGTAAATAGTCGTGCGGCAGTCGGCAAGTGGTTAAATTACTGTCACAAAGTTAACTTCACCCACCTCCAGGTCAAATGCACCTGTCAATGAACTCTGAAAGGTCTCAGAAGTTTCCCAAACCAAAGTCTGTATCAGGACAAGGTACAGAAGATTAATGATCATCTCACAGCAAACCTTCTGCTCTCACCTTCAACCAGACGCCACAGATAGTGAGTGGGAATCCATCATAGTTAGGGAACACTTATCATCAGTGTCCTCAATGGAAGATTCACCCTATATTCTTGTTCTGGTGACAACTCAAAATATTGAACTTTTCCAAACTTTCTGTCTAAGAAACAATAGTCACCAGGACTAATAGAGAAAGTGAATGTCTCTAACGGGGATGTAGAAAGTAATTGTTCTATCCCCCCACCACTCTATCCCAACATTTTAAAAATGGATACCTTTTATTAGGCCACTAGAAAAAACAGTGTTTGGGCATGTGGTTCCCTGCCCCTCAGCCCTGAACCTCCACAGGATAACCAGAATCAAACATGGATCCTGCTTTTATTGATTGGTAGAGGACAAATTGGATTAAGGTGAAGGGTTCCCCACCTCCTAATATGTCATAACGCTAATAAATACCACACTTTCTTATTACGTCATATTAAATTATTAGTCCTCCACTTAATTTCCATTGCTTGCAGAAGTTTATCTGAGTTCCAAACCTTTTTTTTTTTTTTGGATAGTGAAGCTTAACCTCCCTGGCGGTGATCCTGAGCGTGACTCGGGGTTGATTTTTTCTATCAGGAGCGGTAACCCCGAGTCACGCTCAGGGTAGATGTGCAGAGAGCGCAGCGGTGTCTCTTACCTTCTCCTGGCGATCCAGCGATGATCTCTCATTGCTGTGATCGCCAGCCGAGAGTCCCTCCGCTCCTCCGTCCTCCGTCGGTGTGATGACTTCCTAGTTCCGTTCCCTGCAGCAGCAATGCTGCATGGGAGCGGAACTAGGGAGGGAAATTCAAAAAAAAAAAAAAAAACGTTGCACAAAACACAAACACATAACACATTTTATATTATATATATATATATATATATATATATATATATATATATATATATATATATATATATATATATATATGTATATATATATATATATATATATATATATATATATATATATATACATATATATATATATATATATATATATATATATATGCATATATATATATATATATATATATATATGCATATATATATATATATATATATATATATATATATATATATATATATATACCGGTATATATATATATGCATATATATGTATATATGTGTATATATATATATATATATATATATATATATGCACACACACACATATATATATATATATATATATATATATATATATATGTATATATATATATAAAATTATATTATTGATTCAATTATAATTCATGCTTTATATATATATATATATATATATGTGTGTGTGTGTATATATATATATATATATATATATACACACACACACACACACACATATATATATATATATATATATATATATATATATATATATATATATATATATATATATATATATATATATATTATATAATGCATGAATTATAATCTAATCAATAATATAATTTTTTTATATATATTATATATTAAATAATAAAATTATATTATTGATTTGATTATAATTCATGCGTTTGTGTTTCAAATTTATCACATCTGGGATGTCTACTAGACTCTTGTTTTGGTCAGGTTTAAGTCAGTAATTACTAAGAATTGTAGGCCTATAATACATAACGCCAAATTTCCATGAAAAGAATTGTACCGCTTTTGGTATGTAATTCCTGACAGAATCATACCGCCAGGGAGGTTAAAACCACTGTCAGTTCTTTTTGCCATCTGTGTCCCATTCAAAAGTCTTCCCTCCACTTTCTGTCTGGTAGACACCACAAGAATCTGGAAGAAATCTCTTCAAGGTTAGAAGAAATCCCCTCACTGGGACAAGATTTCCTCTCTATTCCTGTTCTGGTGACATGTGGTATTTTCTCTTACTTTCAGCCCTGTTGATATGGTCACTGGGAAAAACAGAGAGGTTGAATCCTCCCAACAGGGATACAGAAATAAAAACCAGAGAGGGGATTTGAAACGCTTCACCACTTTATCTAAAACTAAAAAGAAAAGTTTGAAATACTCTTAAATTAGGTTTTTAGTAAATAAAACAATTGTGTATCAACAATTATTTGTGGAACTAATTATGTTTGTCTAAAAAATGTGTATTTAAGATAATCTGATTAAATGAAGAAGGAAAAGAAAAATAAGCAAAAAGGCATACCAGAGAAATTTTACGTTTTGTGTTTACCAATTTTTTTTAAATCGTTAGAGCTATTGTGTGTGTAAATAGATTATTAGAAAAATAGAAATGATTATTTTCATGTATCAATAACTCACATTATGCAAATGATTCACAAAAGTAATACAATTTAAATGAAGACACCTTGGGGGGAAATTCTATTTTCAGAAGGTCTTGATAAAATACACAAATATTCTTTAGTTAAGTGGGTGTAAAATGAGCCCCATTAGTCACCAATTAGTCCTGCTTAGGACTTAAGCAGAAGCTTAAGAGAA
>NC_138770.1:132787798-132820298 GCF_965119305.1 Pelophylax lessonae
TCCCTGACAAGTAGGGATGATCGAACGGTTCGGGTCGACCATCGGTTCGACCCGAACATTGACTGTTCGAAATTCGGCCTAATTCCGAACTTTTTGCTGAAAAAGTTCGTAATTCGGCAACCAGAACCGACCAAAATGCAATGGGACAGGAAATGGGCTTTGAAAGCCCGGGATTGGACCAGAACCATCAGTAAAAGCCAATTGAGGGGGCAGGAGAATGCTAGGAATGTGATTGGAGTGACTAGGGGGTCCAGAGGCCAATCATTAGTGAATACGCCCCCCAGTATATAAGATAGCCCGGCCAAATCTCTACCATTTTAATACAGGGATGTGGAAGAGAGTGGAAGCAGTTCTGTTACTTCTGTTCTCAAAGTGTCATTTAGCAATTATTAGTGTGAGGAAAGGGATATCTAGTGTAGTTAGGGTACTATTTTCCACTATAGTTAGATTCAATAATCTAGTTTCTGTAGGGAAAGTGTTAAGTGTAAGGGTGACCGTAGTGTAGTGTAGGGTTAACTGACTCTGACTGCTATGGCAGGGTGACCAAACCCTTCCATGTCAGGGTGACCGCTTTAGAGAAAAGATCGTTTCTCTTAGAACACTTATAGAACAGGATGGTGGCTTCGCCCCTGTCACCCGGCTTTTTGTTGCAGGCGTTTATAGGGCTTTTTTGAGGACATGTTTGGAGTCAGGCATGACATCAGAACTTATGTGTAGGGGTATATATACACACACACATGTATGTATATATACACATACACATATATAGGTGTGAAAGTAGCAGAAACCTATGCTTGCGCTAATGAAATAATTTACAGGCATATGGCTTCTCTCCTATGACACCTATATATGTGTATAAATACATATAAGTGTGTGTGTATATATAGCCCTATACAGAATTTCAGATGTTTTGCCTGCCTCCAAAGACCCCTAAAAAATGCCCAAAAAAAACGCCTGCGGCAAAAACACACCTGGGCATTTTTGTAGCAGGCGTTTTTTTTGGGCATTTTTTGGGCATCTTTGGAGGCAGGCATAACATCTGAACTTCTGTATAGGGGTATATATACACACACACACTTATATTTATTTATACACATACACATATATAGGTGTGATAGGGGCAGAGACATATGCCTGTTAATTATTTCATTAGCGCAAGCATAGGTTTCTGCTACTTTCACACCTATATATGTGTATGTGTATATATACATACATGTGTGTGTGTATATATACCCCTATACAGAATTTCAGATGTTTTGCCTGCCTCCAAAGACCCCTAAAAAATGCCCAAAAAAAACGCCTGCGGCAAAAACACACCTGGGCATTTTTGTAGCAGGCGTTTTTTTTGGGCATTTTTTGGGCATCTTTGGAGGCAGGCATAACATCTGAACTTCTGTATAGGGGTATATATACACACACACACTTATATTTATTTATACACATACACATATATAGGTGTGATAGGAGCGGAGACATATGCCTGTTAATTATTTCATTAGCGCAAGCATAGGTTTCTGCTACTTTCACACCTATATATGTGTATGTGTATATATACATACATGTGTGTGTGTATATATACCCCTACACATAAGTTCTGATGTCATGCCTGACTCCAAACATGTCCTCAAAAAAGCCCAATAAAACACCTGCAACAAAAAGCCGGGTGTAAAAGTAGCAAAGCTACTAACCTGTTCTATATTAATTCCAATACAAAAAAACTTTTTTTTCCTGGTTCTGGACATGCTACAGAGCTGAAACTTCACATGTACACTTTTTAGACCCCCCAGACACTAAATCCAAAGAAATCTCATTTTTTTTTTTCAATAATTTTTTCAATAATTGGCTCTCTATCAAAAATGACAATTTTTAAGAACTTTTTTTGTGTGATTAATAGTTCCTGGGGCATGACCCAGAACCCTAGGCACTTTTTAGGGACATTTATTGGGTTTTAGGGCTTCAAAATGGTGTTTTTTGATTACTGAAGTTCGGGTCCCATTGATTTCAATGGGGTTCTGAAATCCGGGCTGAACTTAAGGGAAGTTCGGGTGTTCTGGTCAAACCAAACTTTTTGAAAAGTTTGATCATCCATACTGACAAGGTCTTTAGACTGTAGAGTTTTAGCCTGAGCATAGAACATAGGTTTCCAACCTGCCTTGCTGCAATTGTTCACTGTAAATCCCTATATTACTAGAACTGGCTGAACAATATGTTGCTAGGGGACACTACATGTTGCAGGCTGACAAAGATGAGGATTTACTTCACAGGTAGCAGCATCATTGTCAGCCTGCTATTCTCTGTCAGCCTGCATGACTATGAGGTCTACCAAACAGGCAATCCAATGGCCAGCTGAAGGTGCCCTCTTGTCAGGCTGAAAATAGATTTTGGGTTTCATACTCTTTTATGTGTTTGCAATATCATTTAAAATGTAGACAGAATGTGAACAGACTTCCTGATTCTAGCATCTTGGTCTTTTGATTTAACTTTCAAAATAGCGCCCCTTTCACACGGGCGGACTGCAGCTAAGATCTGCTTGCTCAGCAGGGGATCTCTCTGTTGATCCCAGCTGAGCAGGCAGGTGACAGGACTGTGTCTGCTCCGCTTTTGCAAAGCAGACACAGACCGCTCTCCTCTTTGGGAGGCCGGATGTAAATGGACCGCCTGTCCGTCTACACTTGGCTGCCACCCTATCCGCTGGATGGATGGGGAACGGATGTTAAATCTGCCTCTTTTTGGCGGATTGGATTGATGTAGAAGGGTGTAAGCGGACACATGTCCCTTTACACCTGCCGCTGCATAAAGAAGAATGGAGGTTCAAATCAAGTCCACTTGAAAACCGGATCGGAAAAGGGCCTAAATCTAAGGGCCATTTTTTTTTTAGTTTTGAATAAAGTATGGAATGGTGAGAACCTCTTAGGCTTTTTTCTGCTCTCTGTCCTGTTGGGAAATGTTTTCTTCACCTTCTAAGAAGAAGACACAACAGGAAGTGACAGGAAATCTCCTCAAAAATAGAAGAAATCACTTCTTGGTCCCTGGAAAAAGTGTCTCCACTTAAAGATCTCTCCACTTCGACTGCTCGTGGTGTCAAAAACATTTCTACCTAATCCACTTGTGTGGCCTCTTCCTATATACTCTTACCCTCCACCATCGTAAGAAAACCTTCAGTGGAACCCTCTTGCTTTATTTTGCAAACAAGTTGAATTACTGATTAAATTGAATAAATAATTGGCGCTTCAAATCACTGCACATTGCGTATTATTGTGCTATTGCAATCACAATAGTGTATTTTTCACACTTTGCATAGCTGCTTGTGTTTTTTGCTTGATTTTAGTCCACTTCTGTGTCACGCTTAGAGCAACCCATTTACTTGATTGGACTGTACTTTGCGTGACAAAAGGCCAATGAAGCTCCTGCACCTTTTCAGGAGTGTATCGTAGCATGTTTTTTTGATTCATGTTTTAGCGCGTTTGTAGCTTGTTTATTGCAAGACAAAATGTGCATTCATCGGAGTGACATTAAAAATGAGTGGCACCTTAACTGTGTTGTGCATTTTGCCATGAATTAAGTGTAATTAAGAATCACGTGCAGAATTGTGGAATTTTGCCCATGATTCTGCATCGCTCAGATGGTAACCGGGCCCTTAGAGCTGTACATATTAATAAGGTGGTGATTGGGAGCTATCCTGAGATTATGGGAACCAGTAAAGAACCCAAGTCAACTAATCTCAAGGGAGAAGAGACTAATAATGCCTGTTGATTCAATTTTTGTCCACTTTGAGCCTGCCTGCTTCTCCTCCCTGCTTCTTAGGGGAAATTACACTATATGAATATACTGTACACCATATTGCCAAAAGTATTGGACCACCTGCTTTTACATGCACATGAGCTTTAAGGCATCCCTGTCTCAGTCAGTAGAGTTCAATATTGAGTTGGCCCTAAAGACATGGATGAGCGAGTTTGAGATAGAGGAACCTGACTGCCCTGCACAGAGTCCTGAACTCAACCTGATAGAACACCTTTGGAATAAGGTAGAACGAACATGCGAGCCAGGTTTTTTCATCCAACATCAACACCTGATCTCACAAATGTGCTTCTAGAAGAAGGGTCAAACATTCCCATAGACACACTCCAAAACCTTGTGGACAGCCTTCCCAAAAGAGTTGAAGCTGTAAAAGCTGCAAATAATGGGCCAAGAAATATTGAACCCTACGGACTAAAACTGGGATGAAAAGTTCATGTGCATGTAAAGGCAGGCGTCCCAATACTTTTGAAAATATTGTGTACATCTTTATGCCCAAATCTGGCAACTTCCCCCCCACATTTCCGAAAATTCATACCATACCTGTATACTTAACCGCCCTCCAAGGTCTCTGGCCACTTTTAGCCAGGATTTCTTTATTAGGATTTTGATAAGATGAAATCTTTTCAGAAACGTGCAGAAATAAAGCAGCAAGTCACCCTGTTTGACTTTGCAGCAAGCATTTTAACCTCTGACAAATTGACTCTGCAGGCTTCTCTTCATGATTAGCCATGAATGACCATAATCTCCAGGGTTTCAGGGTAATAAAATGACCCCTAAGACTCCAATTTCTCAGGTTACTTTGAGAACTGCAGAGGAAAAGCAGTCAAAGAAAGCCAGGGATGGAGCAAGCTGCCACAGATATGCATTGCCTTCAATATACCACATCTTTCTTTATTTCACCCTATTAAACCTTTTTGGCTGTTATTTTTCTAGCTCTTTTTTTTTTTTTTTTTTGTAAAGATCAAATAGGAAAAGTATTTCCTAAGATTTTATTAGTATTTCTGTTTAAGCAGCTGCTGCTCTGCAGTCACCGGCATCCCGCTTGTGCACTGCCCCCAGTGTTCTGTGTGCTACAAAATGCTGCATTGCAGCACAGCAGTTCTTACAGTCCTACATCGAAGACGATGAACGACAAGAAATATTTCACTGCAGATCCCATATGCTGCACTAAACCAAGTGATGGCCAGGGAAGTACATTTGTTTTATTAAAGAACTGAAAGACAAAATTAGCCATTTGGATTTTGGGATGACTTTCAAAGAAAACATTTTTCAGAGGAGGCAGCCTTTAATGAATTTTCTTGTATGGATGCTTGTTCAGAGTCAGTGACAGTTAGGATCAGCATAATGGCCACACAAATAGTATTTCCAGAAGGAGATCAACATTGGCAGTGTACTTAAAAACATGTGTATGTACTAAGAATCAGCTGATTATTCAGGAAATTATCAGAGCTTTTTTGTTTTTTTTATTTTAATAAGTGGTTTTAAACCTCTGGAATGTAAAATGAAGCATATTCTTCAACAGCTTTTACTTGCCTTTCTATCGAAAACATCTAGAGCGATTTCTGTCTCCTCTCTCATTTCTCTGATATCTGCATAATTCACCTTTGATGGTCTATGCCAAAACCAAGGGATCCCAGGAGATGGCCCTGCCCCCCTCCCCCAAGCACAAAGCAAGTGATTGACAGCCTGAGCTATGACTGTTCCCTATCAGACTGTATAGAGGGGTGTGTGTCCATGTCTCCACTCAGGTTTCAGATTACACTCAACTCTCTGCTCTATGCTGTGCAGTTAATGACATCAGATTCTGCCTTTTGAAGTTCAAAAATGCTATGTAAATTCTGGACTTTGAACTGAGGTGGAGGAGAAAAGGCTGCAGATAAACAGTTACAAGTTATGTAGCAGATGTTGCTTCATCTCTGTATACCACCTGAGGCCAGTCACTTCCCTGGATATATGTAAGGGAGGCATATTGGACAGTGGGAGGAAACCTGACAAATGAGGGTACAGACATTGTTACAGCCTTGGTGCGTGCTGGGTGACTGTATAAATGCCAAGGGCACATGTGCTCGGGGTCTTTCAGCTGGAGAGCAGAGTCCCAGAGGGATGGGGCATCTGCCCCTGCTCTGTAGAAGCTGCCATGTGGCCTCGAGTGGTCGACCTAGAGGTCTGAAAGCCAGATAGGACCTGAACCTAGATGTTCTGCAGAGACTCTGTAAAGGACCTGATTCTGCCTACAGTGAGTACAGATCTGTGTCATATCATGTCATGTCATGTCATGTCATGTCATGTCATGTGAGGGCCATCCCTTCAGCTAGAAGAATCAGTTGGATATCCCTATATGGTTGCCCTTTGTTTCTCTTTTCTCTCCATCTGTGTATGGTCTATCCATACTGGATAGTGTAAACTATAGGAGCCATCCTATATTTTTAGCAAGATAATATGTATATAGTACTTTCACTGATCATTATCTATATTATACATAGGTCCCACCCTGGCCCTTTTGGTGGAGCATTTTTCCATGTTTTGACTCCCCCTGTGTGGCTTTTTGTGTATGAGCACCAGAATTAAATCAGTCCTACATATGGTTTTTAACTACATGTGGTTACTGACTTGGCTGTAAATGTCTTGTGGGTCAGTATGTTTCTTTTTGATATTCTCAATAGAACATTTTAATGTATTACAGTTTATTATTGAGATATATGTATATTTTGAATCATGGCTACCACTGTACCCCATAACCCTTCACAGGGCCGGACTGGGTATGAAAACCAGCCTTGGAAAAAATGACATACCAGCCCCATAGCATTGCGTCATTATACCAGTGCCACCCCTCAGTAAGCCCCCCCTCCACCTAGTACAGACCCCTCTGTGAGCCCCCGTCCCAGGACAGACCCCCCAGTGAGCCCTCCCTCCCAGGACAGACCCCTCAGTGAGCAGCCCTCCCAGGACAGACCCCTCAGTGAGCCCCCCTCCCAGGACAGACCCCTCAATGAGCCCCCCTCCCAGGACAGACCCCTCAGTGAGCCCCCCTCCCAGGACAGACGCCTCAGTGAGCCCCCCTCCCAGGACAGACCCCTCAGTGAGCCCCCCTCACAGGACAGACCCCTCAATGAGCCCCCCTCCCAGGACAGACCCCTCAGTGAGCCCGCCTCACAGGACAGACCCCTCAGTGAGCCCCCCTCCCAGGACAGACCCCTCAATGAGCCCCCCTCCCAGGACAGACCCCTCAGTGAGCCCGCCTCACAGGACAGACCCCTCAGTGAGCCCCCCTCACAGGACAGACCCCCCAGTGAGCCCCCCTCCCAGGACAGACCCATCAGTGAGCCCCCCTCACAGGACAGACCCCCTGCCAGTACAGACCCCTCATTAAGCCCCCCTGCCAGTACAGACCCATCAATAAGCCCCCCTCACAGGACCGACCCCCTCAGTAACACCCCCTCACAGGACAGACCCCCTTCCAGTAGAGACCCCTCAGTAAGCCCCCCACCTTCACTCCCCAGTACAGTTGCAATGTAAGTTGTGTGCCCCCCTCCAGCGGTATGGTGCTCACATACCTTCCTCCGAGTCCTGATGATGATCCCATGTGCCATGTCATGCATAGTCGGCAACGTGCAGGCAGCCACTCCAGTCACTCAGACTTCAAGATTTGATCCACCGCGCGCAGCCGCCCCCGCCGGATGTGACGTCATGCTGCTCACAGCGGCTGACGTAGCCGCTCACATCGTCCAGAGTCACTCTGTCTGGAGCGCAGCGGGGGCGGGGCTGCAGCGCCGCGGCCGGCCATCATCACAGCGGACGGCCCGGCCCCAATGCTTAAAGCGGCGCGGGCGGCCCTATCTTAAAGCGGCCCCAGGGTCAGTGGCCCACCGGGGAATTTCCCGGTATCCCGTTAGGCCAGTCCGGCCCTGACCCTTCACCCCTGATGAAGAGAAAACTTTCAAATATCTCGAAACGCTTTGGGTGTTTCTTCTCTGTTATTCAACAGATTTTGGATTATTCATGTACAACCCCAATTGTTTCTCTGTATTTCCACACAGTGATTTTATCAATTGTGTTTGTTATGCATATTTGTGAATAAATATTTTTTTTACTTTTTTTTATATATCAATACTTTATTTCATGCTCTATAAAGTCCCACCTCTAGGGGGTTTAAATCAATTTTTTCAATTTTTTGAGAGATGCGGGCTTCTTCAGTTCTTCTTCAGTTCTTCAGCAGTATACTCTTTTGTTTAATAGTCCCTAGTTCATCTCAGGAGTGAGCAAGAGAGGGTAGCTATGCTCTTACATTCATTGGGAACATAGAGAATGAGTGTAGCCACCCTTTAACATGAAGTCGGATGACAACAGCAAAAAAAAAAAAAGGAACTTGGAGATTTGGAAGAGGCTGAGAGCAATAGAAGGTACTTTTTTGAGTAAGAATGCAAGCTTGAATATATTTTTTCTTTTAAACCTTTTGCTCACTGTCTGTGCTGGTAGCAGGATTCTGTAAGCTTCTGTAAGCTTCAGCACACCTTGAAGCTTGTTAAAAGCCTACTAAGGCTCGTTCAAGCCTGGTAACATCAGTCAATACTCAGACTAAGTTCTATGTTTTTCATGCCAGTACTGCAACACAAGTTTGCTTTAAAGCCTTTAACAAAGCTTCTTGAATCTTGCCAGAAAAGTTTCAAATATTTTGTAAAAGCTTGCTGTGCACTTTGCTCTTTCACATAATGAAACCCATCTGTACAAGGCCTTAGTGAAGGAAAGTTTCCTTAATGGGGACACAGACCAGTGGCGTCGCAATGGGGGTATGGGGGGTGCGAACCTGCACCCAAGTGACACCCACCAAAGGAATGACACCATCTTGAGGGCAGCGAGGGGGAGGCAGAGCTTTTTTTCAAACAGAACATGACGAAACACAGTTCCGTCACCACCGGCGCTAACCCTGTGTGTGTTTTTGTCCCAGGCTCTCGCTTCTGACATTTCTAAATACAGAAGCTTGCTGCCCCACTTCTGCATTTAGAAGTGGCAGCTCAACTATCCAGGTAGCATGGCTGAAGGCTGCACGGAATCCTCCCCCAATTGGTAAGCTGGTGTGATGTGTGTGTGTGTGTGTGTGTGTGTGTGGGGGGGGGGGGGGGGGCGGCCAATGACATCGCTGGTGCCAGGTGGATGGGCACCCAATCAATACAGGCATGTTGCCGGCAAGCACAACAATTTCCCTGTGGTCATCATCCTATTCAGGCAGATCCCATGATGACAACTCATCACTGGTGCCGGGTATCCATCCAGGCATTGCCTGCTGTGATTGCCGACACCTAGAGTATCTTCCTTGCTGTCAGGTCAGTTCTGATCCCATCCAGATCCCCCCATACATTGATTGCATTGTCTGTTCCAATCACCCATAAATTGTAATGCTACACAGTGCTTTGGGCAGTCTGAGGTGGCCTGTAATGCACAGTGCTCTGGACGGTGGTCTGAGGAGGCCTGTAATTCTACACAGTGCTCTGGGTGGTCTGAGGAGGCCTGCAATGCTACACAGTGCTCTGGATGGTGGTCTGAGGAGGCCTGTAATGCTACACAGTGCTCTAGACAGTGGTCTGAGGAGGCCTGTAATGCTATACAGTGCTCTGGGTGGTCTGAGGAGGCCTGTAATGCACAGTGCGCTGGGTGGAGGTCTAAGGAGGCCTGTAATGCTACACAGTGCTCTGGGTGGTCTGTGGAGGCCTGTAATGCACAGTGCGCTGGGTGGAGGTCTAAGGAGGCCTGTAATGCTACACAGTGCTCTGGGTGGTCTGAGGAGCCCTGTAATGTGCACAGTGCTAAGCACACCACACCACTAAGCACGCTACAACTGCTACTTTGCTTGCTTGGAAGGGAGGCGCTCTCGGGCTCTACATGCGGATCTCCATGGAAACCAGAAGTTCACGTGGGCAAATGTCCCTCCCTCACATTTTCATTCTGTTTTAGTTCATTGAGGAAAATGGAATTGATTTTCTTTATAGTTTTCGTCAGTTAACGAAAATGTGGGGTCATTGTTGTTTAGTTTTTGCTACTGGAAATATGTTGCTGATGAAAATTATGATGAACATTTTTTCGTCTATGAAATTAACACTGCCCCAGGGACATATCCAATCCAGATCCCCTTATTTTGTATTGGGGGGGGGGGGGGTGACAATATGTTTTATCGTACCAGGTGACACCAACCCTAGTAATTCCACTGACACAGATAGCACAATATCTAAAAATGATTCTAACCCTTCCCCACTCTATCCAATGTCTTGGTGGTAACCGGAACAGGCAGAAGGGGAAATTTTCAGCGCACAGGCAGCATTCAACACCTAATAGAGATCTGATCTTTCCCTGTTTTATCCAAAATCTAAAATCAAAATGGCTGGATTTCCACATTAAAGGGATTGTAAAGGCAGAAGGTTTTCTTTATCTTAATGCATAGTTAATGCCCCCCTCAGCCCCCCTAATACTTACCTGAGACATTCCATATCTGAATGGACACAGGGAGCTATGACCTGGCTCAGGTTCCCCCAAGCAAGTTGCTTGCTTTGGGGGGACACTCAACAGGAAAGAGGGGCCAGGAGAGCCAATGAGGGACTCGAGAAGAGGAGGATCCGGGCCACTCTGTGCAAAACAACTTCACAGAGAAGGTAAGCATAATACGTTTTGAAACAAACACAATGCCTCCTGCGCTTAGAAAAACAGCCTATCTAGATGGGTATGTTTATATCTTCATTACACTTGATGCCATGGTCTTGCTGCCCTCAAAGACTTAGGGAAATCTACAAATCTGTAACCATACAAAAACACACAGAGGGCGCACCGACCTAGTGCATTATCCTGAGACAAATAATTTATTGTATTAAAGAAAAAATATTTAAAAATATTGATATTTAATTTTTTTTTTCCAAATAGTTTTTGTTAAAGTTTTCAATGTAACAAAGATAAAAGAAAGACAGTATACAACCTTCCAAAATTAGGAAATACGTCCTTGCACAATAAAGGGAAACAGATAACGGTACAGTCAGATGTAAAACAATAACGTTACAGCAAGTCAATATTTAATTTTTAATACAATAAATTATTTGTCTCAGGATAATGCACTAGGTTGGTGCGCCCTCTGTAAGCATAACAAGTTTGTTATTTAAAAAAAAAAGAAAAAGGAGACTTTACAATTACTTTAAGATGAACGACTCAGCACTAGTAATAGAAAGTACAACAATGCAGCAATCATTATCAGCGTACGTTCATTTATCATTGACGCTCAGTATTGCTCAAGAGGCAAAGGGACGCCTTTCTAATGATGTTTTCCAATTGGGTTGTTCAGGATAATAATTACACTTAAAACACCTTCCCCTGGGAGTAATCAAGCACCTTACTCAGGTTTCCCATTGTGTTCTGTCCTAGAAGAAAAAATGTGACATTTTACACTGAAATTGATGGTTATGTGAAATCGATCTCCGTTGTTTTCAGGGGATAAAAAAATCAATTAAGTAACTTAAATGTAATCTTACTTTAATACTATTGACTTGTTTAATTTAACAGGAAATATTTCCGTGAAGGGGCTTTATTTTAGTATGAGAATTATTGTATGAGCAATGCTGGCCAGAAAGGTTGATTTACATGCTGTGGAGTTTAACCATTACACCTTTAATTATCAGGCCATTTTTCAGCCTTCAGAGCTGTGATAGTTTGAATGACAACTCAGATGACTCTGTTAGAGAAAGGGGAGGGCTCACCAATGTTAAATAAACAAAAAAATGGCTCTGCAACCACAAGATTAGCTAACTCCAGGACTCCAAGAGCACTGAAGCAAACAAAGTCCTATTGCTTTTCATAAGTGAAAAGGGAAGGATGAGGTCAGAAAAGAGGAGAGCCCAGTCAAATGGCCGACCAACATCACATGATTGGCCTCTTCTCCAATGATGGATTGTCTGCTCTGGCATTATGCAGAGTACACTCCTTACAATACCCCAACCTCCACAACCTGGCCCTCATTTTATGAATTACTCTTAAATTGCAGAGGCAGTTTAACCTCTTGCCATCTATGTAACACCTATATATAGCAGCAGGGTGGGTGGACCCGACCCCAGCATACTGAGTGAGCTGTCACTGAAAGCTCCAGGTCGCTGCTTAACCTCCCAGGCGGTATGATTCTTTCCGATTTTAGGTTCTGAAAGCGGTACCATTATTTTGCATGTAATTCTTAAGGGCGAGCAGCCCAAACCAACTATTTACATATGATTTTTTTTTACTGTGCGTTCTTCTTTATAACATCTCTGATATGATAACGTTTGAAACATGAAATCATCAATTATAATATAATAAATAACTATAAATAAGTTAAAGTATGTATATATATATATATATATAAAGTACAGTAAAACTGCAGGAAAGGGCACTGGGGGGGCAAACTAATGTCAATTTATTTTATTTTGTAATGTAATCTAATAGGATTAAAATATATCAGTGTGTTTGTGTGTTTTACTTTTCAAATTTGCCACCGGTTCCACCCCCCTGCGAGCGTCACGTCGCAGGAGACGGAAGCCGGGGCTCACAGCATCGGGCGGAAGATCCGGCTGCCGTATGCTGCAGGGACACATCGCAAGATCCCGGGGACAAGGTAAGTAACCCCTTCCAGAATCCAACGATGCTCCCTGGTGATACCCTGAGTGTGGCTCGGGGTTACCGCTAATGGCACTGAAATTTAACCCCGAACCACACTCGGGAATAACGCTAAGGAGGTTAAAGTAAAAGCACCACTCCAGGTCTGTCCGCCCTATGAACCCTGTAAAATATCTAGCATGGAGGTGTCGGCCTGACTCGCAACCAAGGAAAGCTTCAAGTAGAAAAGTGGGCAGCCACAAACTGTACAAAGAACTTCAATACTTTAGTTACTAAAAGTTTCAGATAAAATCATCACAGCATCATAGACAGGGAGATGTACATGTTGACGTGATTCACGGTCTAAGGTACTTATTCATGACCATGAATAAGTGCCTTAGAGCATCAAACGCATCAACATTTTCATGTCCCTGGCTGTGGTGCTGTTCTGTTTTTATCTGGAACTAATAGTTTAAAGACAAAGTAAACGCTTCTCTGCAAGTTGTACCTATAGGTAAGTCTATGATCAGGCTAACCTATAGGTACTGTAAATATCTCCTAAACATGTACCGTTTAGGAGATATTTACCTTAAATGCAGCCAGTGACCTCACTGGCGCATGTAAAAAAGAGGTTTGGGGTGCACCCGCGCTATGGATAGCAACACAAGCACTGAACCAACAGTTTTAAATGTAGAGTGTGGGCATCAGATGGTTATGCTGCCTCCAACTTACCACAAGGGTAAGCCGCTGGTGCCGTTCCTTCAGAGCCCCGTGCCGTGACCGTCAGCTCCCACACGCATGCGCGGGAGTGGCGTAATCGTGGGTCCGGCCAATCAGATGGCCGGATGCCGCGATCCCGGAAGACGGGCGACTGAACATGTCGCCCGTCATACAGGTAAGCAGGCGGCACGGCGGGGGCTCGTTCTAAGGTAAGTATTTCATAATGAGCTAGTATGCGATGCATACTAGCTCATTATGTGTTTCTCTTTCAGGTTGGAAAAAAAAAATTTAATGAGTTTACAACCTCTTTAATAAGTCCTTGCTTCAGTGTTCTGCTACCCACCTTTTTACTTAAAGCTTTCTAGGTCCCTGCTTGCCATCTGGAGCAAATGGGACAGGCTACTGATCATGTGACCATTGTGAAGGTCAGTCACAGTGATCACATGGTCAGGATGTCGTCCCTGCCTCCTGGCATTAAAGGCCCACTTAAAGGGCCAAGGAGTGGTGGCAGCAAGGGGTTTAGTAGGGAACAGGTAGATATATCTGCTCTTCATTTTAAATAGGCCCCTATGTGTAAGAGTGTGTATTGGAGGCTAGATAACTCATCATCACAGTGGTAGAGTAGGAAGAAGGCAATCAATGCATCATGGCCTGCAAAAAATTAGCTATCCCTATGTACCCAAAATAAAGAAAGGACAAAAAAATTGAAACGGTAACAATAGTTTTAAAAGTTTTGGGACTCAATGCTTCCCTGCCATTCCCATGACCATATATATTACCCACCACAGACCTCATACCAGCTGCCAACCTTGTCCATGGTCCACAGCCATAGACTCTAATAGAGAAGCTATCTACTTGTAGGTCAATTGTAGACTTGCAATATGGCTCCTCAATTGGGGCCTATGGAGAAAAGGCATCCTATGTGCAGTATGCAGTGCAGAATAGGCAGGGTGCATGATCTGTCATAGAACTCACCGACTAATATGAGCTATGTAGTGGGAACTATGAATGAGATGGAAAAGAGAACCAGTTAGTCACACAATGTTTAAAACTATTATTATCTATTACAATAAAGAGCTATGAATACACTTACAGCTATGTGTGATATATTTGACATTTACGCCAATTCGTTGTCCAGTCACTGTTCAGTGTTAGCTATCATGTCAGGTAAAATGACACTGAAAATGTATCTTTTGCTGACATACTGGACAGAAGGTTAGCTGTATATCGAAAAATATGATTTCCTTTAATGCCTTTTTGGTTTTTAATAGCTTCTGTTAAACTTTTTTTTTAACACATGGCATTAAAACATAATATATATAAATAATGATACCATCTGTGTACAGCTGTCCTTTAAAATGGCTCCAAAGAACAATAGCAGCTGCTCTGATTAATTTAAATCTAGCAATAAAGGAAAGGTGCACATGGGCAAGGAAAAATATACAGCAATACAAAATTCCCCAGCACACTCTTCAGCTAGTCAGCAGAAAAACCTAATTAAATTGTTTCAACAACTCATGTTAAAAATAGGGATTTTGATTACATACATTCATTCACACATGCAGATAAACTGATGGAAAAATGTTCAGATTTTATTGGCAGAAACAGGTGTTTATGTGAGTTTTCATGCGTGCTTTAGTGAGTTTTATGCATGTTGACATGTGCGTTTTGTATGCACTGATTCACACTACATACTGTGGCATCACTTCCTCTTCCTGTTTGAGGAGAGAGAATAGGACATTTCAGACATTTTTTTGCTAGTGTAATCACAGAGTCTCCCTTTACATCATAGACCCCATCAGAGCTTTTCTTTACATTATAGTCCCCATCAGTGTCCCCTGTGCATTATAACCTTCATCAGAGTCCCCTGTGCATTATAGTCCCCATCAGAGCCACCCTTTATATCATAGTCCCTATCAGAGTCCCCTGTGCATTATAATCCCCATTAAAGCTCCCATCATAGTCCTCATCAGAGACTCCCTTTACACCATAGTATCCATGAGAGCCTCCTTTACATTATAGAAGCAAGATCTACCTGTGCTCAGATCCCAATAGCTTGTATATGCCTACATTATTATTATACAGGATTTATATAGCACCAACAATTTACGCAGAGCTTTACAATATAGTCTCCATCAGAGTCCCCTGTGCATTAAGTCCCCATCAGAGCCTTTCTTTACATCATAGTCCCCATCAGAGCCTTCCTTTACATCAGTGTTTCTCAACTTTGGTCCTCAGGGCACACTAACAGGCCAGGTTTGCAAGAAAACTGAAATACATCACAGGTGATATCATTTGCTGCTCAGTGATTGCAGTATTCTAGTCTGCATCTCCCCAAGGTAATACTTAAAATCTGGCCTGTTAGTTTGCCCTCAGGACCGGAGTTGAGAAACACTGCTTTACATCATAGTCCACATCAAAGCCTTTCTTTACATCATAGTTCCCATCAGTGTCCCCTGTGCATTATAGCCTTCATCAGAGTTCACTGTGCATCATAGTCCCCATCAGAGCTTTTCTTTACCTCATAGACCCCATCAGTGTCCCCTGCGCATTACAGCCTTCATCAGAGTTCCCTGTGCATCATAGTCCCCATCAGAGCCACCCTTTATATAATAGCCCCTATCAGTGTCCCCTGTGCATTATAGCCTTCATCAGAGTTCACTGTGCATCATAGTCCCCATCAGAGCTTTTCTTTACATCATAGACCCCATCAGTGTCCCCTGCGCATTATAGCTTTCATTGGAGTTCCCTGTGCATTATAGTCCACATCAGAGCCACGCTTTATATCATAGTCCCTATTAGAGTCCCCTGTGCATTATAATCCCCATTAAAGCTCCCCTTTACATCATAGTCCTCATCAGAGCCTCCCTTTACATCATAGTCCCCATCAGAGCCTCCTTTACATTATAGAAGCAAGATACACCTGTGCTCAGATTCTCAATAGCTAGTATATGCCTACATTATTATTATACAGGATTTATAAAGCGCTAACAATTTACGCAGAGCTTTACAATATAGTCTCCATCAGAGTCCCCTATGCATTACAGTCCCCATCAGAGCCTTTTTTTAAATCATAGTCCCCATCAGAGCCTTTCTTTACATCATAGTTCCCATCAGTGTCTCCTGTGCATTATAGCCTTCATCAGAGTTCCCTTTATATCATAGTCCCAATCAGTGTCCCCTGTGCAGTATACCCTTCATCAGAGTTCCCTGTGCATCATAGTCCCCATCAGAGCTTTTCTTTACATCATAGTCCCCATCAGTGTCCCCTGTGCATTATAGCCTTCACCGGAGTTTCCTGTGCATTTTAGTCCCCATCAGAGCCACCCTTTATATCATAGTCCCTATCAGAGTCCCCTGTGCATTATAATCCCCATTAAAGCTCCCCTTTACATCATAGTCCTCATCAGAGCCTCCCTTTACATCATAGTCCCCATCAGAGCCTCCTTTACATTATAGAAGCAAGATATGCCTGTGCTAAGATCCCAATAGCTTGTATATGCCTATATTATTATTATTATACAGGATTTCTATAGCGCCAGCAATTTATGCAGAGCTTTACAATATAGTCTTCATCAGAGTCCCCTGTGCATTACAGTCCCCATCAGAGCCTTCCTTGAAATCATAGTCCCCATCAGAGTCCACTGTGCATTTTAGTCCCCATAAGAGCCCCATTTACATAATTGTCCCCATCAGAGCCTCTCTTTACAACTTTGTCCTCATTAGAGTCTCCTGTGCATTATAGTCCCCATCAGAGCCTTCCTTCACATTATAGTCCCTATCAGAGTCCCCTATGTATTACAGTCTCCATTACAGCCTTCTTTTACATCATAGTCCCCATCAGAGACCCCCTTACATCTTACTACCTACATCCTCTCCATTAGAGCACCCCTTTATATCATAGCCCCCATCAGAGTCCTACTTTACATTATAGTCCCCATCAGAGTCACCCTTTACACTAGCTTACATCAAACCCCTGTCGGAACCCACCTTACATCTCAGTCCCCTTAAGATCCCCCTTTACATCATAGTCCCCATTGGAGCACCCATTTACACTATAGTCCTCAGCAAACATCCTGGTCCCCATCAAAGCCCTTCATCCAGAGCGCCCCCCACCCATCAATGCTCCCCTCACCAGCCCCTCCCCAATTTGAGCCCTTCTATCAGAGCCCCTGCATCAGAGCCCTTTTGTCAGAACCTCCCCATCAATGTTCCCTTCCATCAGAGCTCCCCCCATCAGTGTCCCCTCATCAGAGCCCCCCATCAATATCCCTCTAATCAAAGCTTCCCCATCAGTGCCCCCCCAAAAGTCCCCTTCATCAGAGTCCTCCTCATCAGAGTCTCCCCATTCGTGTTCCTCTTTGCAGAGCTCCCTGCCATCAGAGTCCCCCTCATCAGAGCCTTCCATTAGTGTCTTCCTCATCACAGCCTTCCTATCAGTGATCCCCTCATCAGCGTCCCCAATCAGTATCCCCCTTATCAAAGCCTCATCATCAATGTCCCCCCATTAGAGCCTTCACATATATGTCCCCTCATCAGTGCCCCCTCATCAAAACTTCCTGTCAACAGTGTCCCCCTTATTACAGCTCCCCATCACTGTCCCCCTCATCAGAACACACCTCCATCATTGTCCCCTTCATTACAGCTCCCCTGTCAGTGGCCCCCTAATCAGAGCTCCCACCATCAGTGTCCCCTCATTCTATCCCAGTCCGCCCCTACCATGTGATGAACGAGAGCCGTGACTCACTGCACCGTTCTTCTATCCCATTTCGTGTCAGGTTTTTTTTTTATTTTTTCTATGCAGTGTGCTTCTGTCAGTTTTCCCATGTTCATATGCAGAGCATTATGGAAAAATGCAGACATGTTGTATTATTCTGCACAACTCTGCTCTGCATATCACACCAGCGTTTTGATATGAACTGGGCAGTGGGCACATAGAAAACAATTCTGCAGGAAAATGCCAGTCTCTGCAAATATGGTGAATGAGACCTTGCAATACACAAGTCCCCCAAAAATAGTGGTCACAAATGTGAGTTCCCAACAATGGGACATACATAGCAGCGAACAAACGTAGGGATATTTTGTATTGCTTTGTATAACCATTTGTTAGTTTTAAATCTGCACGCCAGTTAAAATTAGGAGGGCCTTCCCCTTGCACTGCAAGGATTAAATGCTCATTTTATCTAGGGGTGACATAACAAGCAGTTTTACTTATCTTATGCTCCTCCCATCTGCACAAATTGTTCCCCAGATAAATGCATACAGGCAGCTCCAAGGTTTTGTGCTGGGCGCTTGCTTACATGGAACTCCCAGCACAGTGACTGCGCTATTACGGGCAGCTCCTGATCATTGGCCAAAATCTAAAATTATATATTAATTTCCACATTGTATTTTAATTATTTCTGGCTTATTTCTATGATTGTGAATTATCGTGAAGTTTGTAAGTTTACCTTGTTACGATTCCTACACATTTACTTCCTTTAAATTCTGTGACGTGTATTCCCTATGTCCTGTGAGTAGGCACTGCTGTGTCACACTTTTTACAGAGCCTGCCTTGTAAACTACAGAGATGCTGAGAGGAGGAGTTTCAGGAGGCGGAGTTACTACAGGAATCACTGCTTGCAAGTAGCAAGGTACCATGGGATACATAGTTCTTAGAAATTGAAAGTAAACAACAGAGGAGAAGCTGCAAAGTGTGCAGGGGATTCAGGACATTGTGGAAAAGGATGGACAGTAGACAGACAGAACCCAAAACAAAAAAAGGAGAAGTTTTAAGTAGTTTTATATTGGGTTGTCAAAAATAACTATTGTTTGTGATGCTTTTACATTGCCTCTTAGTTGTAAATGAAAGAGTATGGTGTATTCATAGAACTCATTTAGGAAGCCCTTAAAGCAGGGGTCTTCAAACTATGGCCCTCCAGTTGTTCAAGAACTACAATTCCCATCATGCCTAGTCATGTCTGTGAATATCAGAGTTTTACAATGCCTCATGGGATATTTAGTTCTGCAACAGCTGGAGGGCCTTTGTTTGAGGATCCCTGCCTTAAAGGGTCAACTCCTGGGTTGAAAGGGTTTAAGGAGCAAAGGGCTGTCTCCATATAAGCCCGATCTCAGTATATGCACTGTTAGATATGTCCTATAGATGCAAATTTAGAGTCTTGCCTTGACCAGTCATAGCTAACTTTGTAGAGGTGCTATATAGGCAGTTTTCACAGTTTCTTAAATAGCAGGAGGCAAGCTGAGCAGAGCTTTATCCCTTTCCTCCTGTAGAGGACGCTGCCTGATACAAATCTCTCACCTCACCTCCTGGTATGATTCACCACAATTGCTCAGCTGAAACAACCAATCTGCAAAAAAAATTCCCCCCTTACATTATATAAAGCATTTTTTTTTTTTTTGCATTCTTGTATTTTATGCAGCGTTATTTTATACAATAACTGTTTTTTTCCTGATACTTCAGAAATTAGGGCTGAGTGGCAGAGAATGGCAGAAATTGTACACATCATTACTTAATCCACGGGGAGAATCCTTAACATTTATGGAGGGCTTCTTCTAAGACACTTTTCTCCATGGGTAAATGTGCTGTACCTGGAAATTCATATTTACATTGTTATCAGCAGGGAGTCCTCCAAAAGAGACTTTATTGCTTCTTTCATGTGATTTTTAAATTCGTAATTTATAACATAGATTTAAGGGGAATCTAAAACCACATTCCTTTCTGTTACATTTGTAACATTCTGCTCTACAATTCAATCCAGAATTTTGCTATATACTGCAAGTAATCTGCTAATTTACATGGGTCACACCTATTTACTAAACGAGGACATTGTCCCAGGCTATGAGCACTAAAGTATTTAATAGTCATGTGAAAAAAGTAAGTACACCCCATGACAATTGTTAACTCGTTTGACATATTTTAACAGGCAAACATTAGATATTCTTTGAAATTGTGCTGAAAGATCAAGTTGATATACCCAAGCAAATGACACATTAAATTACCATGATTTATTCATTCTCATACTCTAAGCTAACAAAATTGCTGATTTGTCAGTACATCCGTACATTTACCACCACTTCAAATCCATTATATTGAAATCTAGTGTTCCAGAATACATGTCAAATTATTAGAACCTACTTGGGTAGTATGCAGGTGGAACCTGTCTTTTTTAGACCTCAGATGTCTAGGATCCAGTGTTCTCTTAGATATTTATGTTGTCATCATGCCAAGATTCAAAGTGCTCTATAAGGCCCTCAGCAACAGAGTTGTAGATGTTTCATGGTCTAGGGTCAAGCTTAGGGACCAGTGGCTATAGCCATAGAGAGATTCAGAGGGAGCCAGCTGGAAATGTACAAGCAGATCCTTCTAGCAGATGATGTGGGCTCATCTGAGGCATGGGGGTCTAAGCAATATTAAGTAATCCTAATCCAGAGTTCCTAATGGTGGGGATGGGTTTTTCCCTGCATGGTATTACCAAGTTGCGGTCCTAAGGATTGTCCGACCAGGAGGAGATGAAGAAGGGGTCTGGTAGCAGATATAGCAGGTAGGGATCAAGCAGAGGCATAGTCAGTTAACAAGCCAAAGTTCAGTAACAAGTAAATACTTGTCCCCCAGGCCCCCATACCCCTTTTATGGCCTATTACTTGCATATAAGCCTTCAAAATAGGCACTTTTGATTTTTCCTGTTCAGCTCAGATAGACTTCAATGGGGTTCGCTGTTCAGGATAGAACATTTCCCCTGTTGGAAAGTTCTGCTGCGAACAGAACAGGGGAGTGTTTAGCCCATCCTTACTTGTGATCTGACTAAATTCTGAAATTCTAAAATTCTGATTTAAAGGCCCGTATACAGGATCAGAAAATCGGACAAAAAATATCACTCTCAAAGCGATTGTACGATAATCTGATCATTAGTACACCGCTTTCGAGAGCCGATCACGACAGTTCATCCAATATTATCCGATCGGACAAGCACTAACATTTTTATTTGTACGATACCAGATTGTACGATTTTATTTTAATCAGTGCAGATGTTGTTAGAAAAAAACAATACAAATACACGACAACACAATAAAGCACTTCCAAATTTTTCTGTCGTACCCTAATTTTCGCCACTTTTGTAACCTCTACATTTTCAGTTTGAGATTAGCATACAAAAAAAAAAAAAAAAAAGCATACAGAAAAAAATCTATTAAAATAATTCCAGTGGCCTTTTATTGTGGCCAGCCTAGGGCACACCTGTGCAATAATCATGCTGTCTAATCAGCATCTTGATGTGCCACACCTGTGAGGTGGATGGATTATCTCAGCAAAGAAGAATTGCTCACTAACACAGATTTAGACAGATTTGTGAACAATATTTGAGAGAAATAGGCCTTTTGTGTACATAGAAAAAGTCTTAGATCTTTGAGTTCAGCTCATGAAAGATGGGGGCAAAAACAAAAGTGTTGTGTTTATAATTTTGTTCAGTATATATATATATATATATATATATATATATATATATATATAAATAGTATCTCACAAAAGTGAGTACACCTCTCACATTTTTGTAAATATTTTTATATATCTTTTCATGTAAAAACCCTGAAGAAATGACACTTTTCTAAATGCAAAGTAGTGAGTGTACAGCTTGTATAACAGTGTAGATTTGCTGTCCCCTCAAAATAACTCAACACACAACCATTAATGTCTAAACTGCTGGCAACAAAAGTGAGTACACCCCTAAGTGGAAATGTCCAGATTAGGCCCAAAGTTAGAAAATTCTGTTTGGCCACCATTATTTTCCAGCACTGCCTTAACCCTCTTGGGCATGGAGTTCACCAGAGTTTCACAGGTTGACACTGGAGTCCTCTTCCACTCCTCCATGATGACATCACGAAGCTGGTGGATGTTAGAGACCTTGTGCTCCTCCACCTTCCATTTGAGTATACCCCACAGATGCTCAATAGGGTTTAAGTCTGGAGACATGCTTGGCCAGTCCATCACCTTTATCCTCAGCTTCTTTAGCAAGGCAATGGTCGTCTTGGAGGTGTGTTTGGGGTCGTTATCATGTTGGAATACTGCCCTGCCCCCCAGTCTCTGAAGGGAGGGGATCATGCTCTACTTCAGTATGTCACAGTACATGTTGGCATGGTTCCATCAATGAACTGTAGCTCCCCATTGCCAGCAGCAATCATGCAGCCCCAGACCATGACACTCCCACCACCATGCTTGACTGTAGGCAAAACACACTTGTCTCTGTACTCCGTACTCTGTACCTGGATGCCGCCACACACGCTTGACACCATCTGAACCAAATAAGTTTATCTTAATTTCAGCAGACCACAGGACATGGTTCCAGTAATCCATGTTCTTAGTCTGCTTGTCTTTAGCAAACTGTTTGTGGGCCTTCTTGTGCATCATCTTTAGAAGAGGCCTCCTTTTGGGGTGACAGCCATGCAGACCAATTTGATGCAGTGTGCGGCATATGGTCTGAGCACTGACAGTTTGACTCCTCTGAATATAATACTGAGCACATGCACTCAACTCCCTTGGTCGACCATGACGAGGCCTGTTCTGAGTGGAACATGTCCTGGTAAACTGCTGTATGGTCTTGGCCACCGTGCTGCAGCTCAGTTTCAGGGTCTTGGCAATCTCCTTATAGCCTAGGCCATCTTTATGTAGAGCAACAATTCTTTTTTTCAGATCCTCAGAGAGTTCTTTGCCATGAGGTGCCATGTTGAACTTCCATTGACCAGTATAACAGAGTGAGAGCGATAACACCAAATTTAATACACCTGCTCCCATTCACACCTGAGATCTTGTAACACTAACGAGTTACATGACATCAGGGAGGAAACATGGCTAATTGGGCCCAATTTGGACATTTTCACTTAGGAGTATACTCACTTTTGTTTCCTGTGTGTTGAGTTAACTTGAAGGGACAGCAAATTTACACTGTTATACAAGCTGTACACTCACTACTTTACATTGTAGCAAAGTGTAATTTCCTCAGTGTCGTCACATGAAAGGATATTAAGATATTATAAAATATTTACAAAAATGCGAGGGGTGTACTCACTTTTGTGAGATACTGTATATATATATATATATATATATATATACTGTATATATGTAGCAAGGTTTCTAGGCCTATGGCCTGATGTGGGTCTGCCATTAGTACCAAAATCCTCGCCAGCCCCTGTGAGCTGAGTCTCCAGGTGTGACAACTGAAGCAGTGACAACTCCGGCATCTTTGTTTGTGGTTTTTATCATAAATTAAGGGAATGGGAGAAGGGAATGAGTGAGATACTCCTTTCAGCTTGAACTAATTACAATTGGGACTTCGATCCTGAAAATGCCATTGGCGCTTCCTTAATGCCAGCCGGTGCCAGCCAATGCTCACTGACTCTGAGAACACTCTGTATAACAGATGAAGTGTTGAATCCCCGACCTGTAGTCCAGTAGATCCAAGACTGAGAACTGTAGTACTCCTGACACTGTTTCACTGTGTAAGTCTCTGAATACTTTCCCCCGCCTGGCACAGCTTGAGGTAGTATTTTGTAGAACTCCAAATAACTATCACTGTAACTGGCAAACACAATACAATTCAGGGCCAAGACTGCAGGTGCCCCCTTTACTCCTTGAACTCTTCAGGGTCCACTGACTATGTTCTCCCTTTACAGCTAACTGACACTGGATCCCAGAACCTCTTCCGGAGTGGTCCCCTCTGACTCTAGGCAGACCCCCAGGGGCAATCCGCAGTAATCACGACCTGTGTAGGCTTTCCTGGGACTGGACCCCTCTCTCTCTCCGCAGGCTCTCGGCACACCGGATCCCCTCAGCTCAACTCAGCACTCTCTGGACACTCAGACGACACCCCGAGATATCTACCTTCCTCAGACAGGAGGAGAGACTGCCGCACTCTCCTTCCTGGGACCCTACTTCCATCAAAGACACCATGCCACGCACTCCCCCCCCCCCCCCACTTATACCCACTCCCAGAATCCCTTGCAGCGTAATCTGCCTTCTGGGGTAGTTACAAGCTGGGATGTGTCCCCTGATTGTGCTTCCCACACTGCCCTATGAGAAACCTCTCACAGGAGCCAGTGGGAATACTTCTCCCCTCAGCAGGCACATCTGGAAGCCCTGACACCATGACTAGATAAATCACAGCCCTGCTGTTAGGCAGACAAGGCCCACTATAGTTTTACCTAGGCACCTATTTGCAGGGTGCTACATATATATATATATATATCTATATATATATATATATAGATATATATATATATATCTATATATATATATATAGATATATATATATATATATACAAAAGGTGCTCAGATTTTCTAGACATCAATAGTTCCTCTTTGCCGTAAAGGAATGATGACAGCGTGCACCACCAAAGAAAAAAGGCTCCCAAAAGGAATTATCACAAACAATTAAATGAGCTCCTTACCAGCAGCTATTATCCCACAAGAAGACCATCATACACCTTGCTGCATAGCAGCCATATATACCATGATCTTGCATGCAAAGGTTCCACAAACCCCTAAGCCAAGATAGACTCCATGGAGGAATTTTAAGTACAAAGGAAAATCCACATGTAGTATTTCACCAGGATTTTAATAACATGATAAAATCACACTTTTAATTTTAAAAGGAATCACACAGCATGTGTTAATAAACAAAACAGGTCCAAGCGGTCAGACCGATTTGCAGAATTACGTCAGATGTGAGGCCCCTCCCAATGCGTTTCTCTGTAACCAATATCGTCAATATGAGGCTCCTCAATTTATATTTAATTGCACTTTTATTGTGTATTTTATGTGATCATTAACTTATGCCTAGCACAAGGATAACCCACTTTCTATTGTTTGGTTGGAGCTTGTTTTATTAAACTAAATTTTTATCTATTACTTTTATTTTGACATATACAGGGCTGCACCCCTGTCAGCAGTAACATTTTATTATACCTATTGTATGCTTTTCTATTAAAAAACGTAATGAAACTTTAAATGGAAAAAAAGACTCCTGTGTTAATACTAGCGACAGACTACATCATATATGTCATTTTTGATTTTGCCCTTAGTTTTAAAAATATATAACCTGTAAAACAAAAATGAAATAAAATTGACCCCAAACCATTATAGTTTCTATTTAAGACTCGTTCTTTTCGGTCATTTGGGGCTCGGATGTTTTCTTGCTGGTAACCACTTTCAAGATGGAATCAATGTCCTGCCAAAAAAAGAGGCAATTTATAGACATGAGCTGTCAGTAAAGTGAGATGGACATCCTAATGAAATGACAATTATTGTCTGGTTATTGCCTGTAGTGGACTTCTCTTCACATTTTCTGTCAGGCTGGATGTTTTTCTGACAGTATAATGAATGTACTGCGAAATCTAGCATGCTGTTTTGCAAAATATACCAATATCAGGATTTGATAAAACAGTGTAAAGTGCTACAACTTATCGTAACTAATCAAATTCCACTTTTCATCAGGTTTGAATTGGAACAATGGGGTAGTAGGCAGGATTTTCTTAACCTTACTTATAACTATTAAATAAGACACCATCAGACTTAATTTGGAATAAAAGAGGCCGCGGCCGTTTATTATTTCACACATTAAAGATCGATAAATCTTTTAAACTTTAATAACAGCAGTATAGAACAACCCGGTCCCAACGACCCAGGTTGCCATTAACAACTAAATACATCGACACATCCAACTTAAATATAACAACAAACGTCCCCCTTCGTCGTGAACGAAGGTGACCCTAAAATAACAAACTGACCGCGACAAACAAAAAAAAGGGGGGGGGTGGGAGGGGAACCGCTGGGCTGTCTTCCTTCTTCTCTTCTTGACCGGCGGAGTGACGACTCATCTGTGAGGGGACCCTTAAATGGGTCCTCTTGAACCCCTTCAGCCAATCAACTTCAAACTTCACAGGCGGGAGAAAACCGGCTCAAAGAGGTGAGGGGCTTATTCTCCCTGGATACTCAGATACACTAACTAACACCCCATAGCCAATCAGCTTACAGTAAAATCTGACAGGCTCTAAACTGCCTGACAACTCACTCTGCCTATTCCTTATCCTAAGCTATCCTCACCTGCCACTACCCCATGAATAAAAGAGGCCATTCGTCCCCTTTTCTTTTCATTCTAACTGGTTGCTGTGCTTTGGTGATGAATCCTGACTGGTATTAAAGTGGTAGTAAACTGCTGTTTTTTTTTTTTTTTTTAACCCTGCAAGGCAACCCCATAATGTGCTAGTATGCATGTCATACTAGCACATTATGTGAAACCTACCTAAAAATGAAGCCCTCCAGTGACATAATGTATGAAGGCGATTCTATCTTCACCTGGTCTTCCTTCCAGGATCGTAGACTCTGGCTGTGTAAGTGTCCGGAGCTGCGATGACGTCACTCCTGTGCATGTGCGTGGGAGACGCCATTCACGGCACAGGACTCTGAAGGAATGGCACCGTATGTCGTACCTTCAGAGCGCATGCGCTGGTAACTTCACCAGCTGTATCAAAAGTAAATATCTCCTAAATAGTGTTGATTTAGGAGATATTTACAGTACCTATAGGTAAGCCTTATCATAGGCTTACCTATAGGTAAAGTCATGCATTGGAGTTTACTCCCACTTTAAAATTGGTAAAATAGCACAACCATGATGTATTGTTATTAAAACAGGACCCCTGCACTAGTAATGAGCAAAACTGAGAACTTGTACTTCCCAACATTTTGGCAAAATTTTACCATTTTAGTATAAAGCATTACAGTGAGGGATAGTTCACATCAGAATTGCACAAGAATGCAATTTCTGGCACATCAACAGGTATTTTTTCTATACTTGCAGCAGAGACAAATCATGGGGAATTGTAAATGTATTGCAGAATTGTAATGAAAAAATGTATTTTTTTTTCTATTTATTTTATCCCGAAATACAGTTTAAATTGAAATTGGTCAATCTAAAATGGCAACATAAAATAGCAAGCTAAAACCAGTTGAATTTCAACGTATGTGACAATATTTACAATGTTTGTGCACATTAATGCTTCATACAAAACATCCTTCAAGGAAAATTGAATCAGGCTGAACAAACATGACAATAATTCCTTAGTTATTGATAGTAATATATCTTGCAATGTTTTCTGAAGGATATGTGATCATTTAGGGAGGCACTATCCACTCATAAAAATTCATTTTTTGGGCATGTTTGAATTATGTATTTTCATACCCTTGAAGAATCAGGAAAATATAAGCAAAAGGATTTTTATAGCCTTAAAGTGTTACAAAATCTGCCAGTGTATAATAGGAAACCTAATCATTGTATTAGTGACATCTAGGGCTACTAGAAGGTACCGCAAGGCATTAAAAATCACATCCGTAGTCATTGGGCTCTATTTATGAAGTATTCCATGGAAAATTTGCCCAGTAAATACCTTAATGACAATTGCCCAATTGAGACTGATTGCCAATCGCCTGGTATTATACAATCAGATATTTTCAAAAGCTTGAATATATACCAGGCCTTTGCAGCAGAGGGTGACCAGCAATCAGGTGTTATACAGTACATTTAAACAAATGGTTTTAATGAGCTCTCCATACTGCTGGAGCTGTTATCATAGCCATGTATTCCTAAAGCATTTAAAACCATGCCAGTGGTGGGAACCCCCTTATATCATAAGAGAAGTTTGAGCAGTGAGAACAGGTCACTTTGCTCCTTCCACTGCAATCTCAGTGTTGGATTTGCCTCACCACAGTACACCACTTGAACCTGCAAATTTGATATTAGTAAAATACATTCCTTAATGTGTGTTATTTTTTTTGATGCTTTACCAATTATCTGCACACACTGGAGAACCTGTTTTGTTTACCTAAAGGATCCCTAAAATAAGTTTACCAGAGAAGGCAGATCACCAACTTGCCCCCAATAAGTTGTACATTTGCTTCCCTCCTTGCCAGCATCTGGGCCCTAAGGGGCCTGGAGATTTTGCAGCAACTTATGTCAACATCAGACTTTGGAGCTTTGGGTGGGGAATCCCTGTATTTTGGGTGTAGCACCCTCCTAGGTAGGCGCTAGGTAAAACATATCTGTGACCCTGTTCTGCTTATCAGGAGGGTCTGATCTACTAGTTTAGCCTGTCACATTTTTCTAAGTGTGATTCACTGGGTCTAAGGGAGTGTCCCCACTGCAGCCAATGAGGGACCTTATTGGACAGTGGAGGAAACCTAGCCAGTGGCACACTCTGTTTTATGTCAGTTCCAGTGGGAGGACATTCCTGCAATGCATCCTGGGAGTTCACATAAGTAGGAGGGGAGCATGTGACAAGGTGTCTTTGGGTGGGAAGCCAGGTCCTAGGAGGAGGGTGACAGCTGTCTCTCCTCCTGTTGCTGAGGAAGGTGGTCCAGGCAGTCGGCCTAGGGACCAGGGGTTGAGCTGTGCTGCAGAGGATCCAGTGTGTGCTGACCAAGTGGAGCTGCGGGTCAGGATTCTTCTGGAAAAATAGTATCGTGAGTACTTAAGTACCTGCCCAGGGGTCTGTCTAAGAGAGGGGACCACTCCAGAGAGGTCAAGGGGATCAAGGAGCCAGCTAACCCAATGTGTTGTAGTAAAGGGGGTGCCAAGTTGTGAAGCCCTGAAGATTAGGGGTTAAAGGGGACTCCAGGAAGGGCCCTGAAGTTGCGCAGCAGTGCAGTCTGCTTTTAAAGTCAGCTACCCAGGAAAGGAGTACCTTAGGAAGCTATTGGAACTCTTTCACAGTCAAAGGTGAAGTACAGTAAGCGGCCTAGCTGTGACTAGCTTAAACATCGTTAATCAGAATTTAACCAGCGTTAATCAGCATTTATCAGATCGTCCTGCTCAATGGGTATAGTTTAGTTCTGTTGGAGTATCCCACTCATCCCTTTTACTATCCAAGTTCCAAATAAAACCTAAAAATCAAAGAAACTGGACTGGTCCTTGTCTGAGGTAAAATCACTTGGAAACATGTCTGAATGTTCTGTTGTTGCTAATGGTAACCCAGGGGAACCCGTCTTCAGCAGCTCCTGAACCTCTATTGAAAACACAGTTTAGAACCAACCATAGACAATCATTGCATTTTCAGTGGTAAGTACCATAACTTCTCAGCTTACCCAAACAAAATTTAGTCAAAAGCAAGTTGGGGGAATGTCAGTTGAATGTGTGGGGAAGGTAACATTCACCTTTTTCTAAAATAACAAATAATTGTTTGGACCAATATGTTTGGTCATAGCACTACATCCCGAGTAAGGCTAAATATTCAAGATGGGATTTCTCAGATGTCACAGTTTTCAATACTCTACGCTTACCTCCCTACCTCATCACTAAACCTAACATAACATATGAGATCTGTTATTACTATATACAGATGGGTGGGTTTTTAGGGGGTTTCTATGCAGTAGAAATTTGCTTAACCACTTCTGGACCGGAAGGTTTTACCTCCTTAATGACAACACCATTTTTTGCGATACGGCACTGCGTTACTTTAACTTACAAGTGTGCGGTCATGCAACTCTGTACCCAAATAAAATTGATGTCCTTCCCCCCCCACCCACAAATAGAGCTTTCTTTTGCTGGTATTTGATCACCTCTGTGCTTTTTATTTTTTGCGCTATAAACAATAAAGGAGGGACAATTATGAAAAAAAAAAAAACAATATTTTTTACTTTCTACTATAAAACACATGCAATAAAAATAATTAAAAAAAATGTTTTTTCATTATTTTAGGCCAATATATATTCTGTCACATATTTTTGATAAAAGGAAATCCCAGTAAGTCTATATTGATTAGTTTTCACAAAAGTTATCACATCTACAAACTAGGGGATAGGTTTGTGGTCTTTTTATTTAATTTTTCTTTTCACTAGTAGGCGGCGATCAGCGATTTTTAGCGGGACTGCAACATTCTGGTGGACAGAGTGGACCCCTAACTGACACTTTTGACTGTTGAAAAGATTAGTGACATTACTACAGCGATTAGTGATTAGTGCTAAAAATATGCACTGGTACTGTACTAATGACACCAGCAGGGGAGGGGTTAACACCAGGGGCGATCAAAGGGTTACATGTGCCCCTAGGGGATGATTTCTAACTGTGTGGGGGATGGACTCACTAGATGAACATAGAGATCTGTGTTCCTGAATAGCAGGAACACAAGATCCCTGTATTCATCTGTGACAGAACTGCGGTCTGCCTTGTTTACATAGGTAGACCGTTGTTCTGTCTCTATGGGGAGCGATCGTGGGTGGTCGGCAGACATCGCTCCTGACCGACCCCCTGATTGGCTCCCCCTCTGGACAATTAGTGTGCGCAACCGCCTCCACTGGCTTTTATATGAAATTTCATACAGGTACACCGTTTTGCACAATAATCCCATAAGGCACCTGTGGAGAGATCTCAAAACACCAGTTGGGAAAAGTAACCCTTCCAATCTGAGAGACCTGAAGCAGTTGGCGAAAGAAGAGTGGTCCAAAATTAAAGTAGAGAGGGGTAAGAAACTCATTGATGGTTACAGTAAGCCATTGAGTTCACTTATTTTTTCCAAGGAGTGTGCTACCAAATATTAAGTTGAGGGTGCCAAAAATTTTGCACAGTCCATTTTTGGGGTTTTGCATGGAATGTGTCAGATTTGGCTTTTTGTTTCTCCACTTTTTTTTGTCACACCAATACAAACAAAGGAAATAAACATGAGAATGCCCAAACATTTGTAATTGCAACAAGTTTCTGGGCGAAGTGGTGCATTATATGACAGAACTGCAGGGGTGCCAATATTTTTGGCCATGACTGTATATGATACAATCAAGCCCTTTTTTAAATGCTTCTGTGTGTTTTTATATAATTGTAGTAAGTAAGAATTTTTTACTAAACTATGCTGTGATTACTGTAGCACATGAACAGCCCCACCTTGAATATTTAGCCTTGAACAAATAGAGTGAATGTTACAGTAAGGACTTTTTCCCATTGAAGAACAGATGTTGCTGAATGTCAGAGAATATAATTTTCACCTGGTGAATGTTGGGTGGATTTAGGATGGATACTTTAGGATGGATATTGACCAGTGAGTTTTGGGATAAATGAGTAAATTTCACTTGTTGAACTTTCCATCTTTTTAAAATAAAAGTTATTAGTTACAAATACGTAGTTGCTGTTTTTAAAAAATATATATATACTTACCAGTCCATGGAGTCCAGCACTTTGTTCCTCTGAGTCACTTTTTCATTGGGTTTTGGCCCTCTGACATCGACATTTTATGGTAGTCACAGTCGACTTCCACTGCACATGTGTGAGGCATGGGGCTGTGGGACTGGTCCTGTAGCTTCCTGGGACATGTGACATGATGGGGGGGGGGGGGCAAGCTGAAGGGATTCTCTCCTATAGAGGTATTGAAGAGCAGGTACCTGCAGGTACCTCCTACAAAATGATAACCACTCCCTAAAAAAGAAAAAAAAAATTTGTTATAGGAGGAGAAAAGTAAGGGGATGAGTGTTTTTTTTGTTTGTTTCACTGAATGTGTGCTTTAAATAGCAACAATGTATTCTACAGTACAAAAAACACTGGAGGAGATTTACTAAAACTGGAGCACTCTTGTGCGGCTGTGCATAGTAACCAATCAGCTTCTAATATCAGCTTGTTCAATTAGGCTTTGACAAAAAAAAAAACTAGAAGCTGATTGGTTACTATGCAGAGCTGCCCCATATTCTGTGTGCACCAGTTAGTAAATCTCCCTCACTGACCAATTCACATTAATCCGTCCCCCAAAGAGGCTTAACTACCCTAGCGGTATTCCCGAGCGTGGCTCGGGGTTACATTTCAGAGCCAAAAGCGGTAACCCCGAGCCACGCTCGGGGTACCGCCAGAAGCATCGCTGGATCCTGTAAGAGAGGTAACTTACCTTGTCACCGGGATCCAGCGATGTGTCCCGGTGGTGTCTCGCGGCGGATCTTCCTCCTGATCGTCTCCGTGCCCCGGCTTCTGTCTCCTGCGACATGACGTTCGCAGGGGGGTGGAACCGGCGGCAAATTCAAATATAAAAACACACCAAACACACTGATACCATTCAAAATAAAAAAAAATCACATTAGTTTGCCCCCCAGTGCCCTTTCCTGCAGTTTTACTGTACCTTTCATGTAAATATATATATATATATATATATATATATATATATATACGTATATATATATATACGTATATATATATATATATATATATATATATATATATATATATTGTGACAGGAAGTCAGGTAAATCTGTGGATGTAGTCACAGACAGGAGATACATTTCCAACTGGCAGCAGGAAGGTGTAAAGAAGTTGAAAGGCCTTCAGCTGTTCGGAATGAGGAAGTTAAAGCATCTATAATTTGTCCAAAGGAAGTCTAT
>NC_138770.1:132825298-132832798 GCF_965119305.1 Pelophylax lessonae
AAATAACTGCAAAAGCCGAACAGCAGAAACTGTTTTCTTCTCTAGAGATAGAGCTCTTCAAACTGTCACGGCTTAATTAATTTCTACCCTTGAGGCATTCCATTTTTCTTATCTTTATTTGCTTTTTTGTTTGATATAAATAAATTTAACCAAAAGAGAATTCAAAGCTAGTTGTAACATGACCAGAAAGAAAACATTGTGTCCAATAAAAAACGTCTTAGTTAAGGATGTTACAACTGATGTTGCTGGAATTTTAAAGTGAAGATTGGTTTAAAGCACAATCAATAAAAAGTAAATGTTATATGAGAAAAAAAAATGTAAGAACAACTTTTGTCAAAATGTAAAATCAATCAGTAAGTAACTAATGCTGTCCAAGAAAGTGTGAAAAGTCTGAACATTTCATCAACATTTGATGGGTGGCACGGTGGTGTGGTTAGCACTCTTGCCTTGTGGCATTGCGTTTTGCAGATTGGATCACATCTGCAGGATGTTTATGTCTGTGAAGGTCCTCATTTATCCAGGTCATGGTATAAACTAATATTAGTAAGTTACTTTCATTTCATAGCTGAAAATTGTACGACCTATTGACGCAAAATGTTTTTTTTTTTTTTTGTTTTATAGGCTGCTTTAGCCACATTCCTCATCTGACATCTCTTTTTTTTTTTAACAATAATCTTTATTATATTTTTTCCGTACAACATGAACATAAAAAAATACAACATTTGACGCACATAAAAAACACCATCACACAAAAAACAAAAAAAAAACAAAAAAAAACAAACAAAATTAAATTCCCCTTCACCCTATCCTTCCATTACAGACAAGATTCCATATTATTCATATCCTTACACACTAGACCCGATTGTCTGCCCTAATAAAAGAGGTGAAAAACAGGGAATCATATCTGGATATACTAGCCAAGGCTTCCATATCTTCTGAAACATTTATGGAGTTTCTCTATTCTTATATATTTGTTGTTGTGGGACTCCTACTTAGTAACGTTTTTCTGAACATCTATATCAGTGATGGCGAACCTTGGCACCCCAGATGTTTTGAAACTACAATTCCCATGATTCTCAACTACACTGCAGAGTGCATGAGCATCATGGGAAATGTAGTTTCAAAACATCTGGGGTGCCAAGGTTTGCCATCACTAATCTATATGATCAAGTTCATGTGACTAAGGAAGTCAAGTGTAAAGAAGTAGGGTGTGAGAGATTACTGTGAAACATAGCAAATTAGCTAATGGACTTATAAAGAAAATGTCTGTTTAATATGTTGCATACGTTTTAATGTTTTTTATGGCTTAAAATAATTATTGATATTATAATATTTGTGTAGTATAAGTATATTGTGAGCATCTTCAAAAGTCCCACATTTTTGGTAAAGTTTTTTGAGGTATTGACTATTGCAGAGAGGATGTAGCCCCCCTAAGCAACCTTGACGGTCTATCACAATTATCTCAAGAAGAGTAATGAGCTATCCCAGTCCAAATCTTGGGACTACAAAATGGTAAGCATTTAGGCTGTGAAGATGAGAGAGTACAGTAGGTGGGGCTGAGCTGTTTTGCAAGAGAAAACTGATCAGGGCACTTAGACCACAAAAATGCTGTGTGTTGTCGGCGCAGAACAGGGCTTAGGAGTTAAGGGGAATTACTGGCAGACCAACATATATTTTTTGGTACTTGCAGGGTCTTCAAAGGGATAAAACATGGTAAAATGGGCATGTATTGAAGAGATGTACTACATTTTACCTATTTTGCCTAAACATGTGCTCTAAGAAATCTTATTCTTTACAAAATGTAGTAATTGAATGTCAGAGCACCACACACACAGCTGAATAAATATTACTGTAGAAGTGACTCAAACCCTCTCCGATGCCTCTCTTCCTACTCTGAATATATATATATACACACACACACACTGCTCAAAGCAAGGTCCATAAAAACATAAATGAGCAAGTTTGGGGTGGAGGAACTTAACTTGGCAGACCTGCATACAGTCTTGACCTCAACCAGGCAACCCGATAGATCACCTTTGGGAGCGGTGACTGCGAGCCAGGCCTTCTCATCCAACATCAGTGCCTGTCCTCACAAATGCACTTCTGGAAGAATGGTTAAATGTTCCCATAGACAGACTCCTAAACCTTGTGGGCAGCCTTCCCAGAAGAGTTGAAGCTGTTATATTTGCAAAGGGTGAGCCAACTCAATATTGAACCCTACAGACTAAGGCTGGGGTGCCATTAAAGTTCATGTGCGTGTAAAGGCAGGTGTCCCAATACTTTTGGTAATATAGTGTAAATACTATAGAAATATATATACAATATATATATATATATATATATATATATATATATATATCTATATAAAAATATTAATATATTAATACATATTGATATAAATTCAACCCTCAGCCGTCTGCAACTTAGCTTCCTTATGCATCCTTTAACTAAAATCCAAAATTATTCTACCCCAAGCACAATCTCCACTGCACACGCAACTTACTTTTCTCTTCCTCGCATTCAGAACATGTATCTCTGCTTCTTTTGAAAGCCTTAAATGAGCTCCTGACCATTGTTCGACCCTGAAACCTTCAAACTTTCAATGGTCAGCTCTTCGATCAGCAATATAACCTGCCTTGATAGGCTTCCTCTGCCGTTCTTATGTTTATTACAAAAAAGGAGGGCAATGGGGGAATATAGGTTAGAATTATACAGTAGGTCTCATCCCAAGTAAACGAGAAAGGAAGAAAAGAAGTTCCCCACAGGATGGGACTATAACGACCTACAGGTACAAGTCAAATAGATGTAAGGTGAAGTAATAAAAATGTTTATTTTTTATTAAATACTCATTAAAATATCAAAAAACATAATGGTGTGATGGCAAAATGACATAAAGAATCGTTATGTCATTTTGCCATCACACCATTATGTTTTTTGATATTTTAATGAGTATTTAATACAAAAAAAAAATTTTTAATACTTCCCCTTACATCTTTTTGACTTGTACCTGTAGGTCACTATAGTCCCACCCAGTGGGGAACTTCTTTTCATCCTGTCTTATGTTTATTGTACATACTTACAGTAATTTGTCATGCAATCGTATATATGTACTTGTGGTTGAAATATGTTTTTATGTATCTATACTGTATCTCTCATTCTTGTCCATAAACATCTCCTTTGTATAGCTTCACAGGAGCAAAATGGAGATAATGATGATCATGATAATAATAATACTAAAATAATATTTGAAGACAAGCAGATCTTCGCAATGGGTATCAGGAAAGCAGCATCGCACAATGTCTTGGAAAGTAAAACTGAACATGCTATATTACACCGTTCAATGAACACGTCATGTTTTCCAGCGCAGCGGTGAGGTAGGGTTGCTGTAAATCTATGCCCTTGCTGGAAATGGTCAAATGTCTAAATTATGTACAGCATGACAAAAGGAGAGAATCATAGCCAGACCTAGTCACTAGAAATGAATAGCAGAGGTTTAAATGTAAATTGTAGGTCAGACAAGCTCTTTATGCACTAAAGCTATGATCCACTGTATGCTGTGTTAAAATGAGAGCTTGTTACTGGTAACATAGAATATGCAAACAGACTTTCCAGTTACATTGTAGTGCAGCATTTATCAACTTTATTACCATGGGTGAACCCTGAAGATAACATTGAAGCCCAACTGCAGCTTAGTAAAACAAAATCAAAAGTCCCTGCCTATAGTAAAAATAAAAAAGCATCTCCGATATCAATACTCACCCTATCGTTAACGCTGTCTGCCTCATACTCACCACTCTGCAATACTGCACCACTCTTCTTCTTGGCAGAATGGTTCTCTTTAAATTCCCATGAGTCCAATGCATCAAGGGCCCACTCACTGGGAGGACAGCCTGGATTTGGACTTTAAGGTAACTGCTGCAAAACATTATATTTGGGGATATCATATTTAAAAGAATATAAAATGTGGCCTACCCAGTGAATTTTACCATTTGTGTTTTACAAATGGATCATTTTTGTAGCATTTGAATATTTTCAGTAATAGCTATGAATTAAACAAATATTATTTATGTCAAGAAAACAAATTTAGGCAGTGAAAACTGCAGTGTTCCTTTACATTAGTGATTAAATAAAAAGTACCCTTGGGGGTCAGTGGGAAGAATATACCTTTACAATGAGGGTCAGCCTTGATAAATACCCCCTTCGCATTAGTGGTCAGTAGGATGAATGCCCCCTTACATTGGTAATCAGTGAGGATGAATGCCCCTTTACATTGGTGGTCATTGGGGTGAATGACCCCTTACATTTGGGGGTCAGGGGCATGAATACCCCTTTACATTGGTTGTCACTTGGATAAATGCCCCCTTACATTGGTGGTCAGTTCGATAAACACCCCATTACATTGGTGAACAGTGGGATGAAAGCCCCCTTGCATTGGTGTTCAGTAAGTATGAATGCCCCTTTACATTGGTGGTCAGTAAGGATAATTGCCCCATTATATTGGTGGTCAGTGGGATGAAAGCCCCCTTACATTAGTGATTAGTGGGTTGATCGCCCCCCTTCACATTGATGATCAATGGGATGCATGTTCCCTTTACATTGATGGTCAGTGGCATGAATGTCCCCTTACATTGGTGGTCAGTAAGGATGAATGCCCCCTTACATTGATAGCAGTCAGTAAGAATGAATGCCTACTTACACAGGTGGTCAGTTCGATAAACACCCCATTACATTGGTGAACAGTGGGATGAATGCCCCCTTGCATTGGTGTTCAGTAAGTATGAATGCCCCTTTACATTGGTGGTCAGTAAGGATAATTGCCCCATTATATTGGTGGTCAGTGAGGATGAATTCCCCCTTACATTGATCGTCAGTGGGATGAATGCCTCCTTACATTGGTGGTCAGTTGAATCAATGCCCCCATACATTGGTGGTCAGTGAGAAAAATGCCCCTCATCAGACAAATTAAAAAAAAATATTGGTCCCTTGGTGCTGGCTCTGTTGCACTGGTGTGATAACTATACTGGCTCTGTGGGGCAGGAAGTCATACTGTTGCTGCTCGATACTAAAAGAACCCCTAGAAACCTCTGAGGAACCCTTGGGGTTGGGTTACTAAAGGGCAATAGTCTGCTCACTTTGCAAGTAGAGTTGCACTTTGAAAGTGAATGTGCTTAGTCAATGCGGTAAAATTTCACTTTGTAAAGAATATCTAATCACGTGCAAGGAAAATAAAAAAAAAAACAGTAATTTTGCTTGCACATGATTGAATCATGGAAGTCGGCATAGTTTCCCCTCATTTACTAAGCTCTGGGGAAAATCCCTTGCAAAGTGTAACTTTCCTTGCAAGGTGAACAGCCTATTTGCTGTTAGTAAATCAACTCCTTTTGTTTCCTGGAACCCTGGTTGAGAAAGGCTACTCTAGTGTTTTAACATAAACCCATATGTATTCAATAAAGATGTACAAAGAAGAAAGTGCACAGTTCAGTGTCCATAGCAGCAAAGCAGAATCCATCTTGTACTTGTCATTAAAATTCCAATTGGTTATGTGTTATTTTACTTTGTCCTTCATTCTTGCAGTATGTATGGAATAAGGCAAGCAGTATTAGTCATTCATACACAATGGAAAAAAATTGTTAATGATACAGATGGCCATTAACTTTAAGCCTTCTTCCAGAAAAACAACAAAACCAGACTGGCTGATATGGAAAAATAATTCATTTATAATACTATAAACATCACAAGTTCAGTAAAAAAGAACCAAGTATACCTGTTATTGGCTTGACATTTTTACTCAGAATGCCAAGGTTACAACACATCTTAAAATGAATCCACTGCACTGTGATCCAGTGTGCAATCTAGTGGCCATTATGGAAGGAAAAGCTGAATGTCTTCATGCAAGGAAATGATGCATAACGCTAAGCAGATGAATTAGATAGATCTCACGTGGGGAGGGTGTGCACCCTGGGGACTTGTCCTGGATATTTGGGTTTTGGTGCAAATGGGGGGGGGGGGGGGGGAATTTCCCGGGGGGGGGGGGGGTTCCTCGGAGTAGTTGTTTTTCTATCAGGTGGACATTAGACCTCATCCGAAGCCGATTTCTGGTATAAAAACCCTGGGACAGGCTTGTTATTCTGCAGGCAAATTACAGCTTTTCTGTTGTTTCTGCATTAAGAACTTTTGGGTCTTTGTTTGCCTATTCTGCAGTGGGATTGCTTTGATCAGCCTTAGGTTAAGAACTCTATTAATACATCCAGATCAAAGATAGCACAATTGCAAACAACATTTGTTTAGGTAGCCAGAACAGCTATACCTATAAACTTTCCATCTTCTAACCAACAAGGATAGAAGATGCCAGTGTACATACAATCAACTTAAAGTTGCTAAAGGTAAAGAGCCCACAATACGGCTGGGCTACAGACACTGGAAGTAATTGCTACACATTCAACCAACAGCATCTGAACATCGAGGGCACCTTACGTCAACTGTCACAATAAACAGAGCAACCAAGCAGGTCCTTTTATGGCGCGTTCCTTCAACACTACTGATGGGCTTAGTAGTCTTTGCTACAGCTTTCTTTAGCGGTAAGGCAGTAGTTTACCCACATTCATATAATATAGGATTTGCTTAAGCTTCCCACCCTGGTAGCTAGTTATTGGTCTATCACATGTATGCTGCCATGTTGGCACCAGGAAAACGGAAAAGTATATCAAATACTTACCGTAATTTTACTTTCCTGGCACCAATCCATTGCAGCTTACCTAACCCACCTAGTTTGTTTCTAGCAATGTGAAGGGAATGGGCTGTTGTGTGGGCATCAACTCTTCATATCTATGCACTGGTCCTGTGGGTGGAAGTAGATGGGGGTATGCTGCCATGGAGGAAAATTTGGTAAGTATTTAATACAATTTTAATTTGTTTTTTTTAATATAACCTTTATCAGCTTTTATTTCTGTTTGTGCCCCTGCTATAGATTTTTCCACTACTCTATGTTTGGTAAAACACTCTCAGCATGACAAAAGTCAGGAAAAATGTCTTTAAAGGAGCCCAAGTTAGCAATACAATCCAGAAAAGGGTTCTTATCACACCCCACCCTACCTAGAAACCATTTTTTTTTTTTTTTTTTTTTTTAACGTACACATCTATCCTCTCTCAGTGACACCCAAGAAAGCAATTCTGTGTTGGTGATAGGTTGTCTGAATTTACCGGAGACATTTTTTCACTGTAGCTCAAAATGTTTTTTTGCTAATTTTTTTTTTTTTACAAGCACTACGTTTGTGCTTTGGAGAGTGCATGTCTGTCTTTTAGAAATACACTGAAAGAATAATAATGTATGCAGATTTTTTAAATGTGGTGCAACAGAGTTATTTTATTTAAAAGGTAACTCCACTTTCATTGGGAAGCAAATAGCAAATAAAGAAAAAATTATATAGCATATTCAATTGCGACATAAATAGTAACATTTTAAAAACATTATTGAAGTGAAATCTAAGTTTCACTGAGGCA